>NW_011888996.1:2518752-2521292 GCF_000151845.1 Pteropus vampyrus | reverse complement strand
TGCCTTTTTATTGGTGAGTTCAGTCCATTTACATTTAGGGTGATTATTGAAATATGACATCTTCTTAATAGCCATTTTATCTTTTGCTTTCTGGTAGCTTGGTGTTTCTATTGCTTCCTTGTCCCTGTGTTTCAGTTTTCTTTATTTTGGTTGGCTTTTGTGGGTTTTCTCTTGGTCTTTCTTGTTTAATGTTATATACAACAGTTCTGAATCTTTGGCATGTGGTTACCATTACGAATATGTAAAGGATAGTTATATATGTAAAGGATAGTCATACATTTTCTTCTGCGCATGCCTTATCTCCATTACCCTTTGCAAATTTAGATTATTGAATCCTCCCTTTTTCAGTCATTATTGTTTCAATTTGTCCCTATATGTACTGAATGTTCATTACTATCTTGCTATAACAATTCTCTTCTTATTATATAAGCTTATAATGCCCTGTTCTTAGTTAGGGTTGCACTCCTCTGCTTCTATTTGCCTGATAGTCACCTTGCTCCTAATTATGTTGTTTTCTGTGGGTTTTTTTTTTTTTTTTTTGTCATTTTGTTTTAGGCGAGCTGACACCTTTCAGTATTTCCTGTAGTGCAGGCCTTGTAGTCGAGAATTCCCTCAATTTTTGTATGTCTGGAAAGGTCTTAATTTCTTCTTCATATCTAAAAGAGAGCTTAGCTGGATATATTATTCTAGGCTGGTAGTTCCTTTCACTTAATAGTTTGAATATTTGATTTCACTCCTTTCTGACTTGTAAGGTCTGTGCTGAGAAGTCTGAGGATAATCTAATGAGTTTTTCTTTATAAGTTACTGTTTTCTTCTTCCTGGCTGCCCTGAGAATTTTGTCTTTGTCGTTGATTTTTGATAATTTTAATATAATGTGTCTTGCTGAAGGCCTTTTGGATGGAGATAATTGGGTGTTCTGTTTTCTTAAATTCCAAGCTCCAGCTCATTCCTTAGCTTTGGGAAATTCTCATCAATTATTTGTCTGAAAATGCTTACTAGTCCTTGTTCCTTTTCCTCGCCTTCGATAATGCCCATTATTCTTATGTTTCCTCTTCTGATGGTATCAGCTGGTTCTCATATCTCTCTTTCATTATTTTTCATTCTTCAGTTTTTCTCTTCTTTCTTTTGATTTATTTCTAGATTCTGTCTTCGATATCACTGATCCTTTCTTTTATTTGGTCGACTCTATTTCCCAAGCTTGCTATTTCATTTTTCAACTCTTGCAGTGTGTGTTTTTTAATCTCCAGAAGACCTATTCTGTCCTTTCTGAAAGTTTCAATCTCCTTTCTCTGCTCATGTAGTTGTTTTTTCAATTCCTGAATTGTTGATATGACTCATTTCACAGAGTTTTTTTCGGAAGTACCATCTTGAATTCTCTGTCATTTAAGTCGAATATTTCTATATCTGTAAGCTTATTTTCCAGAGATTTTTCTCTTTCTTTCTGAGATGCCTTGTCACCTTGGTTGTTCATGGTGTTTAATGGACTATTTCTGTGTCTGGGCATTAATGGAAGTGTATTCTGCTGTGGTAGCTCTTATGTGCAGATCCCATGCTCAGATGTGCTGGTGTGCAGTTTGGGCGTTTTTTGTTGTTGTTGAGTTTTAGATGTTCAGCTTGTTGTTGTTTCAAGGGGAGAAGTCTGGGGATATCTTTTACTCTGCCATGTTTCTCCAAAGTCTGACATTAGCATTTCCATTAAAAAAATAAAAAACAAACAAACAAACAAAAACAAAAAAACCCACATTTTATCTGCCTTTTTTATGGTAATGGTGATAGAAAAGAGTCAAAGTTAGTGTGTTCTAACTCGGGGGTCTCTCAAACACTAGATGACCAGTTTACTGGTCTCAACACGAAGAGGTATAGAACATGGCGCAGAGTCTCCCAAACCAAATACGCCATTTTTATTAATTAGTGTCAGTGCAGTGGCGTCAAAACAAAAAAAGCTTTCCTTCATTTATTTCTTGTTGGTTTCTCTTTTTGAGACATCCTTGGAAAATTCTATCATTTCCCAGTAACTTTCAGTAGTTGAATTCCAGTCTCATCTATAGCTCCAGCCTAAATTTCATCTCTTGTCTTCCCCCAGCACTGGCCAGTCTTATGGCTTAGAGATTTGGCGGTAGATGGAGCTTCCTCTGTGCTTTTACTTCTTTCCCTCTCCCACCGGTAGTGGAGGAGGGGGCTTGCGATCTTCCGTGGGGACTCCCCTCTCTTCTATACTCCAGTTTCTCTAATGTGTCAGAGAAAGAAGCTAGAAGGAAGACAAGTTCCAAGTCTTTTTCTAACTGACTGATGATTTTCTTTTGGGGGTTATGATGTTTAATTTCCTATGTCACCTTGGCTAGGTTGTGGTACCCAGTTCTTTGGTCAAACACAAGTCTAGATGTTTCTGTGAAGGTGTTTTTTTCTTTCTTTCCCTCCTTTCCTTTCCTTTCCTCTCCTCTCTTCTCCTCTCTCCTTTCTTTCTTTCTTTCTTTCTTTCTTTCTTTCTTTCTTTCTTTCTTTCTTTCTTTCTTTCTTTCTTTCTTTCTTTCTTTCTTTCT
>NW_011888996.1:2485371-2518702 GCF_000151845.1 Pteropus vampyrus | reverse complement strand
TCCTTTCTTTCTTTCTTTCTTTCTTTCTTTCTTTCTTTCTTTCTTTCTTTCTTTCTTTCTTTCTTTCTTTCTTTCTTTCTTTCTTTCTTTCTCACTTTCTACTATTATCTTTTAAAAAATTTTTCTAATTATAGTTGACATTCAATATTATGTTATATTAGTTTTGGTGAAGGTATTTTTTAGACGCGATTAACATGTTGATCAGTAGTCTTTGAGTAAAACAGATTATCTTCCATAATGTGGGTATGCCTCATCCAGTTGGTTGAAAGCCTTAAGAGAAAAGACTCAGATCCCCTGAAGAGAAGGGAATTCTGCTTCCAGACTGCCTTTAGACTCAAGACTGCAACGTTGACTCCTGCCAGGATTTCCAGCCTGACAGCTGGCCCTGCAGATTTTAGACTTGCCACCTCCCACAATCACGTGAGCCAATTCCTTAAAATAAATCTCTCTCTCTCTCTCTCTCTCTCTCTCTCTCAAAAATGAGCTATCAAGCCATGAAAAGATATGGAGAAACTTAATTGTATATTACTAAGTGAAAGAAGCCAATCAGTAAAGGCTACGTACTCTATGATCCCAACCATATGACATCTGTAAAAGGGAAAACTATGGAGACAGTGAAAAGATCAGTGACTGCCAGGGTATGTGTGTGTGTGTGCGTGTGTATGTGTGTGTACGCATGCATGCGTGTACATGATGAATAGGCAAAGCACAAAGAATTTTTAGGATGCTGAAGGTAGTCTAATGATGGTGGATGCAGTCATTAAACATTTATCCAAACCCATAGAATGTGCAACACCAGAGTAAACACTAAAGTAAACTATAAACTTTGGCTGTTGATGTGTCCCTTGTCCTCCCCCCGGCAAATGTAGCATTCTGGGGGAACATGTTGATAATCAGGGAATCTGCACCTGGGTGGAAGCAGGGCGTACATGGGATATCTCTGTACTGTCTGCCCGATTTTGCTGTGAACCTAAAACTGCTCTAAAAATTGAAGTCAATAAAAAAAATCATAAAATAAGTCGTGTGTGTGCGTATTTATCCTTAAGGCCTTCAACTGATTGGATGAGGCTTATCTGCTTTTTATGTACACACACATACACACTGCATTGATTCTGTTTCTCTGGAGAATCCTGACAATGAGTTTTCTCTGCTTCTCTACAATCACTAACTAGTCTATTTCAATGGCCTCTGTGTGCAGCTCAGATATTCACATCTTCAGAAGAATTTCTCTTAGAGCACTTCTTCATTTGTCTGGGCTGGTGGTGAAGGACACTTCACAAAGAGGGAAGAGAAAGCCACCTTGCATTGCTCTAACCCAACAACATTCCACTCCTGTGACTCTCATTTTATTTCCCCTCCCCAGTTTTTTTTGGGTGGAGATTGGGGTTTGACTAGGATGGTGTCCCAGTGATGGCAATTCTCTGTAAAACACTTAATTCTCCTTGTCCCTTAGCTGTAGGACTAAGTAATCAGTTCCAGAGCAATGGGAAAACTTCAACTCAGTATTGCTTACAGTAAGTTATCAGGATGTGACCAGGCATTCCTTGGGGGGAAAAAGTGTTCTAAGTCCAAACATATTTAGAGACAACTAAGTGAAATAGAGTTAAACACTTTTCTTTAATGTAGGGTTTCTCTGGAAGTCTAATATGCTGATGTAAGTGGCAAACTCTTGAGAGAGGAAATAATATACCAGAATTTCTAAATTTTGGATCTGGAACTCAGTTTTGAGACTATACTGGTAATAATTCCCCAAAATGTTTCACAAAACACTGGGTTGGGAAATATTAAGTTAGTAGGACAGCTGAGATGCTGGTTCTGTTCCTTGCTCCTTCCCAGCTATACAGGCTCTCTGGAATTTGAGACTATTACTTAACTTTCAGAGTGTTTATGAGCATCTGCGATAATGTACATAAAGCACCTGCTATAGAATAGATATTCCATACCTGATAGCTATTACTACGACTATGACCTGAGGTTCATGGATGTAGAATCAACTTATAGCCCATCCTATCATTAATAAGCATATTTAACAGATGGCTCTTTTGTTATGTGATATGCTATTAAGGAGTCTAAACTCTGAATTGTGTTTTAAAAACATTTCTGCTATAATCACTATTTTTCCACATTTCAAAATTGGTACATGAAAGAAATATGGTGCTTTTTTTTTTTTAACTCCAAGAAGATATGAACAGTTTTTATTTTTAACTGGTCAAGTTAACTTTAAAGAGTTTGATGAAGTCACAGAGAGGGCATTAAATATTAGAAAACTCAATTTCCTATAACAAACATGCAATGAGTAAACACAATTTCCTACAAGAAACAAACAAGTAAAGCCCAGAGGTGACATTCCATGAGATAAGAGGGACTGGGATGGAATTAAATTTCATTCCTTGTCCAACTCCCATTCTCAGGGGGTAAGAAGAGACTGATGGGGAGTTCTTCTTCTTGTGAGGGAGGTTAAGAAGGAACTGCCTTGTGATGATCATCCAAAACTCACAGACCACAATTTGGTCAAATGTGACAACTTCCTATTATCTTGACTTTTGTGCCTTATGGGACAGTATAGGTTGGCTGAAAAATAGTATTTTTTGTTATTTTGCAACAATACCACCACCTCATATTTTATATAATTTATTTGATTAAATATTTTGGACTCCACACATACATCATGGCTGGATATTTACTGTATTACACAGTGTCAAAGTTAAAAGCTATAAAACATTTACTTATTAAAATTTTCATAAAGAGAGCTTCTTGCAAATAAAATATTTAAATTTATGATAATATACAAAGTATGTATCATTTTCCAAGAAGGACTTTTACCCCCAACTCACCACTGTTTATATTGTTGATTCTTCCAGATATCTGACTTTGTAATATTCTCCAGCCCTTTATTCTTACCTGTATAAGAGAAGGCAATGGCTAAGTTAGTGCTTTCCCTTCCCACAATCTAATGTCAGAGGTCAAAGATTCTCAGTTTCTTGAAGATGTTGCTGTTAGAAACATCTGTTCATGATTTTAATCAAGGCAGTTTTAAAGAATTTGACTTTATTTATTTATTTATTTATTTATTTATTTATTTATTATTGCAGTAGGAGTACAAGATGGGGTCTACCCTCTTAACAATACGATATTGATGACTGTAGGCACAGTGGATTTCTAGAACTTATTCATCATGCCTGACTGAAACTTTATATCCATTAAACAGCATCTTCCCATTTCCCCCTTCCCTCAGCCCCTAGCAATCACCATTCTGCTCTGTTTCTAAGAGTCTGACCATTTTAGATATCTCATCTGAGTGGAATCATGTATTTGTCCTTCTGTGATGGGTTTATACTTTTTAAAATTCAACAACGCTTAACATTTTACTATAAAAAAATAACTTTATTAATTTTTTCTAATATAGCCCTAATGACCACAATCAGGCCAGAACTCACTGGCCTGACCACATTTTTTATCAGTTACCCAGAGGTAGCATGAAGAGATGACTACTGAGAACTTCACATTCACTTTAGTTATTTCTGATGTGATCAAGATTTAGGTGATAATGAAAGAAATCAACCATCCTCAAGTGGATTTTCTGGTCAGTTAGGTAGTAGCAGAATCTATTGGGGAGGCCAGAGCTGATCTTAGTCTAAAGCAAATTTATTTTAATAAAGTTCCTGATTTTTAACAAGATTTGAATTTATTTTCAAATTGGTCCTCATTTTAAAAGCTTTGCTTTTGGAGAATGTAAAATGGTATAGCCACTCTGGAAAAGAGTTTAGCAGTTTCTTAAAAAATGAAACAAACAATTATCACACATACAGCAATCGCACTCCTGAGTGTTCATCACAGATTAATGAAAACTATGTTCACACACAAAAAATGTGCAAAAGTGATCATTGCAGCTTTATTCATAATAGCCTGAATCTGTAAACAATCCAGATGTTCTTCAATGAATGAATGATTAAACACACTGCTACATATATGCCTTGGAAAACTGCACAACAACAATAAACTAGTGATACAATAATTTGGGTTGATCTCAGAAGAATTATGCTGATTGAAAAACACCAATCCACAAAGGTACATACCATATGATTTATTTAGATAACATTTGCAGTGACAAAATTATAGAGATTAAGAACAGAGTAGTTAATAAGGCACAGATTAAGAACAGTTGCCATGGGTTAGAAACAGGGGTAGGGTGGGAGAAAGTGTATGTGGTTATAAAGGGGAGCATAGAGTAAATTCGTGGTGCTGGAGCTGTTCTGTATCTTAACTGGTGCTTACTATATGAGTCTACACATGATGAAATTGCACATCATTGAGAACCACCCAAAGTCTAGCTGAATAGAAGTCCTACAACTAAGGATATAGAGAAGAAGCCACCTTGAGGCTGCTAGGAGAGGTGGAGACACAAAACCAGTCCCACACCTGCATGTGGCAGATAAAAATCAGAAGGGATATTTCAGGGGCAAAAATTCCTTCAGAGGAGCAAGGGAGTCCCAGCCCCACACCTAGCTCCCCAGTCCAGGGTTCCAGTGCTGGGAAGAGAAGTCCTCACAACTCTGGCTCTGAAAACCAGCAGATATTGTGACTTAGTGAGATGGAGGGCTGCTGGAGTCCTAGGAATTCCTCTTAAAGGATTCACACACAGACTTACTCACTGACAGACTCTCTTGCTCTGAGCTCCAGTTCTGGGGCAATATCTAGAAAGGAGCCAAGAATATATAAGGAGAAACTGAATTGTATGGCTTCTGGGCGAGGGATGAAAGGGCAGCTTTCTCCCAGGCAGAAGTGCTGGTAGAATCCATCATTCCTTTGTTGAGCCCTCCTTGCTCTCAGCATGCAGATGCAGGCTGCCACCATATCTGAATTTCCATCTACCTGGCTAACATTGTTAGCCCTGCTTTGGTGATTCCCTGAGGCCCCACGCCACCCAATTTGTAGGCCCACCCAAGCCGCTTCCAGTGGCTTTTCCAAACAAACTGCCTGTCCTGGTTCATGCTGCAGACTTTCTTAAAATCTCTCAAAGGTTCACAAACGCAAAACAAGCAGCATCTGGTTTTGGTGTGCCCTGTACCTCTAGCTGAGAAGCCCCCAAGGCTGGCACTAGCAGCAGTCAGCCTCTGTTCACAGCTTGGCCTTTCAAGGCACCTCTAAGCCCAGTGTAGGTGGTGGCCATCTGTAGATTGCTTAGTGACTCATGCCAGATGGCCCCAGGAAGGGCACAGGCAGTGGCTAAACTTGGCCTGAGGCAGAGCACCTCCCAGGAGACCCCAGGGTTGATACATCCACCGGCCGGAGTACCACCCAGGGTCTCATCAAAGAATGACAGTCCCAGAGGGCAGACTGAGCAGACACCAGAGCCCTGCTAAAGCAAATCTTGCTCTGTAGGGTCAACTCCTGCACAACAGCTCCTCCACTATAATCACACCCAGTTCTCAAAACAAATCAGCCTGTGCATCATTTCCTCTCATTGACATTCAAAGAGCAGCCAAGGCTCAACTACAACAGAAGGGCACACACAACCCATACAAGGGACACATCTTGGTGTGGACCTCTTTGGGTTCTTCTTTCTTGAGATTCTCCGAGCTTCCTAGGGTTGTATGTCTATTTCCTTCACCAGGTTAGGAAAATTTTCCATCATTATTTCTTCAAATAGCTTTGCAACTGATTGTTCTCTCTCTCCTCCTTCAGGTACCTCTATGACACAGATGTTCTTACACTGAATTTTGTCTCACAGACTTCTTCAATTATTCTTATATTCTTGGCTTCTTTTTTCTTGCTGTTCTGATTGGGTGACCTTGGCTTCCCCATCCTCTATATCGATGGCTCGATCCTCTTCTTCATCTACTCTGTTGATTCCCTCTAATATACTCTTCTTCTCAGATAATATAATCTTCATTTCTGATTGGTTCCCTTTTATAATTTCCATTTTCATTTTTATGTTTTTTATCTCTTTGTTAAAGATCTCATTGAATTCATCTACACTTCCTCTAAGTTCCTTGAGCATCTCTATAACCATGTTTTGAACTCTGCCTCTGTTAGATTGCTTGACTCTATTATTCCTGGATCTCTGTTCTGTTCTCTTATATGGTTTTTTCTTCTTTGTTTTCCCATTCTGGCTGATTTTCAGTGTCTGTTTCTATGCACTAAGCAATACTCCTAAGTCTCCCAGTCTTATTACAGTGGCTTTGTGTAGTAGGTGTCCAGTGGCACAGTCCTGAGAGGGGTTCAGGAGCAGTCCAATGTTAGCCTCAGCCTGTGCCCCTCCAGGGCCACTTGTTAAGATTCAGCAAGCAGTCCACAGATGTTGTGCATAGCTGCCTTAAGAAGCCATATCAGAAACCAAGGTCCGCTGCAGCTGTCTTGGAGCTTGCTCAGCAAGTGTCACAGGCCTCACAGAGAATACAACTGGATGTGGCTTGGGTAGGGTAATGAGTTGGGGGAGTCAGATTTTCAGGGAATCCTCTGGGCAGAGCGACCTCTGTTACCCAGTTTGATGATGTCTCAGCTATGGCGGTGCTGCCCTGCACACTGGGAGGTGGGAGAGCTCAACAGAGGAACAAAGGATACTGCCTGCACTTCTGCCTGGGAGAAAGTGTCATCTTCAGCCCTCGCTCTGACAACTCAGCGTCCCCCTGTAAGTCCCTGGTGCCCCCCTTGGGCAACCTACTGGATGCACATGCTCAGAGCAAGCGAGTGCATCATTGTGAAAGTCCAGTCATGGACATGGCCCCTTTAAGAGGCGTCTGCCACTGCCGTGGCCTCCGTCCCACTGAGCCACTCTGGATGGGCAGCCTCGTGTCTTCACCCCCTCCTATCTGCTACCATTGCAGGGTGATTTCTCATTTCTCTCTCTATTTGTAGGGCTGCTGTTCACATAGACCCCAGGTGACTCTGCTTGCTATTTGTTCTGTGTTTTCATCACAACTTTGATGTGGTCGCAAGAGCATATGAACAAAACCACTATCATCTATGCCATTTTGCCCAGCCTCCAAGACTGATTTTTTAACAGAAAATTTGCAGGCCAGAAGAGATTGGCGTAAAATATTTAAGTGGTGAAAAGCAAGGACATACAACAAAGATTACTCTACCCAGCAAAGTTATCATTTAGAATTGAAGGACAGATAAAGAGTTTCCCAAACAAGAAAAAGCTAAAGGGGTTCATCACCACCAAATCTGTATTACAAGAAATGTTAGAGGGACTTCTTTAAGAATAATAATAAAAAAGACTAAAAATATGAATAATAAATTGGCAATAATGTCATATCTATAAACAATTACTTTAAATGTAAATGAATTAAATGTTCCAATCAAAAGATAGGGTGACTGATTGGATGAGAAGACCTAACCCTTACGTATGCTGCCTACGAGACTCCAGGTCGAAAGACACACACAGTCTAGAAAGTAAAGGGATGGAAAAAGATATTTCATGAAAATGGAAACAAGTGAAAATCTGGGATAGCAATACTTATACCAGACAAAATAGACATTAAAACAAAGGCTACAACAAAGGTCAAAAGACCCACTAATCCTACTTTTGGGTATTTTTTCTAAGAAATCCAAAACACTACTCAAAGGAACATGTTATGCATATGTTCATTGCAGCATTACTTACAATTGCCAAGATATAGAGGTAACCTGGGTGTCCACCGATAAATGAATGGATAAAGAAGAAGTGGTACATAGATGCAATGGCATATTACCCAGCAATAAAAAAGAATGAAATCTTGCCATCTGCAACAACATGGATGGACCTGGAGGGTATCGTGCTGAGTGGAATAAGTCAGACAGAGAAAGACAAATATCATATGATTTCACTTATATATAGAATTTAGAGAACAGAATAAATGAACAAACAGAACAGAAACATGATAGACATAGAAGGTCTCAAAGAATTTCCAGGAGTCCACTGAGGAAGACAAGGCAGCAGTGATATGGAGTGTAACAAATACTTTCTGACAGGTACAGATGCAGGCCAGGGCTGTGCAGAGGGGGAAGAGGCGGTGTGTGTGTGTGTGTGTGTGTGTGTGTGTGCGCGCGTGTGTGTGTGCGTGCGCGTGTGTGTGTAGAGACAGAAAGAGAGCTAGGGATGAGGACTGAGGAGATCAGGGAAGGAGTCCAGAAGATGGTATTTAAACTGATCTTGAAGTGATTGTCTATGTGGCTTTTTAAATTTAAATACAATGCAGTACGAGTGAATTATAAGTTTAGTTCCTCAGTTGCACTAGGCACATTTTAAGTGCTTGATAACCTCACCTGGCTAGCGGCTTCCATATTTGACAGCACGGATATAGAACATTTCTATCACTGAGAAAGTTGTGTAGAGCTGAGTCTGCCTAGTATTTGATTATGGAAAGATGGGGGAAAATTGTCTAGGCGGAGTTGGCAACAAGAACAGTCAGGCAAGGGCGTGTACAGGGGAGCAGTAGGAGATGGAGGTAAAAGGCAAATTGGAATCAGATTGTGAAGGACCTACACGAAAGGTTTAAGGGTACCAAGAGAAGCACACTTTTTTTTTCCATTAAGTAATATATCCTGATTATCATGAGATATCAATAGATAGAGATTTTTCTTGTTCTTTTCTATATCTGTATAGAACTCCATCATTGAATGTAACCTAATTTATTCAATCAGCACCTCTTGATGGATATGCAGGCTGTTTCCAATCTTTCACCATTATAAGCAATGCCTAATGTATAAGTCATCTCATGTTTTAGGCAATGTCCTCCTCAACTCAGTGCTTCCAGTGGTGTCCGACTGAGCTAAGCCTAGAACCCACTTCTCTACTTCTTTCCTGTTTGAAAAATGGCAGAGGTTGGGTTGGGTTTGAGAGTTCTGTGTTCAAATTGCCATCTTGTGGTGGTTTTAGATTCCTCCTTAAGGTTTTAAAACCTGCCCTGTGGTAAGCAAGGGTGGGCACACCTGGCAGGGGGGCTGGAGGTCAGTTGTCATCACTTACCAGCAAAATTGTTTACTTGGAGTCAAAGATGCCCTCCATTGCTCATCAATGCCATTGTCTTCTTGAGTTGTTACTTTACTATAATGTCCCATCTGCCATTTAGAGTCTTAAAAAGACGTCCCATTGCTCTGGCTCTGCATTAAAGCCCAGTGAAGGGAGTGGAACTGCTCCATATTTGAGCTTGGCATGTCTGCCAAAAAGCTTACGGTCTGTGTTCTTTCTCGCCGGGAGCACCCTCAGTTTCATTTTCCGTGCTTCCTGTCTCAAAGGACACATAAAATGACTCCCTTGTCATAAGGCTAGATGGCTTTGTCTTGAGTCCATTCAGCAATTCTCAGAACACTTTTTATACTTCACACCCCCCGAATCACATTTATAAACACTTTAAGTTTATGGATTTACTCATGCGATGCTATCTGTAATTTACTTTAAAACACTTCAGCATGGAGAGTGGATAAATATGTGTGTTCGTTTAAGCTACAGCAGGAAGTGTGTTATTCTAATTCCAGCAGTGCTCAGCTAGCATGATGTTAGAAAGACCCTGATCCAGAGGAACTTACCATAAATATTTCCATTTTCCTTATCTCTGATCAGGGCTAGATTTGTCATTTGTCTTTCAACATTGTTTCTAGTGGCTTTTGTTTTTGTTTTTATTTTTTATAGACTTGAGTTGCATCAGTCATTTTAAATTGTATCTGGATTTAGAGGCATAGTTAGAAAGAATTTTTTTCTACAGCCACATTATATAGGAATTCATCCATCTTTTCTTTAGTACTTGAATAGTTTGGTTTTGTATATTTGGATCGCTGATCCATTTGGAGTTTATTCCTGATCATGGGGTAAGCAATTGTTTGGTTTGCCGATTCCTGAGTCAGTGCCCTATTTAATCACAGAAGTCTTAGAGTTTGTTACATCTGGTAGGTTAGTTTCTTCTCACAGCTCTTCCTTTTCAGGTTTTTTTTTTTTTTTAATTCTTGCATGTTTATTTTTCCATGAACTTTAGTATCAGTTTCTGTAGCTTATTATGGTTACCTTTAAATTTTAAAACAGCACCTGATTGCTCTCACAAAGGGCTATAATAATTTATGCTGACATGTGCAGTAAATGAGAATACTATTTTCTCTTCATCCTCACTAGCAATTGGAGTTTTGGCTCTTTTTAACTCTTGCCAGTGTCACAGGTAAAGTGATAGTTAATTCTTACTTTACATTATTTTAGTGCAAGTAAGTTTAAACTTTTTTGGATATATTTTCTTATTCATGAATTACTTATTCCCAGCCTTTGCTTATTTTTTTCTTGTTTTCCCCCTTGTCAATTGTCTTTAAGTATGATAGGTATTAGCTTGTAATCTGTCAATTGTATCACACATTTTTAAAAACTCCATCTGACTACTAACTTTGCATATGCTTTTGAAGAGGAATTTTCACTCAAAAGGCAAACCGGCTCTTTGTTCTGCTTCTGTAGATATGCTTGCTGCATAGGCCATAGGGCAGGGTGACCTCGAAAATAACTAAAGACTCATCCTCCCTTTTGCTTTTTCTAAACAACAAATGCAACTTCCGAGCTTTGCAACAAATGTAACTGCCTGTACCCCATAGCAACACCAGAACTTTGTAACTCCTTGTAACTGCCTGCAACCCATAGCAACTCCCCGTGCTTTGTAACCATCTGAGGACAAATTAACCAATCGGCCCATGCCAAATAAGCTCTATATAAGCAAAGTTGCAGCTGAGCTCAACGCCCAGATCTTCAGAGTGTTAGCTCCTCTGGGAGGCCCGAGCGTGTAATAAACCTGAGTTCTCCAACTCTCTGAGAGAGTGTGGCTTGCTTTCTTCTGGTCTGATTTTGCAACATTTCTGCAACACTATCTTTACCATACAAATGTGTTAAATTTTTACTTGGTTAGTCACATAAGTACCACCATTGATGTTTGGTGATAAAGTAATTCAGTGGAAGAAGGACAGTCTTTTCAACAAGTGGGCAGGAGCATTGAAAATCCACAGGCAAAAGAAATAAAGCCAAAACCAATAATAAAACCCTTCAACCTAAACCTCACACATTAGACAATAGTTAACTCAAAATGGATCATAGATTTAAATGTAAAATATGAAACTATAAAATTTTAAAAGAAAAAAGAGAAATCTTTGAGACCTAAGGCTAGGTGAGGAGTTCTTAGACATGACACCAAAGACATGATTCATAAAAGAAAAAGTCAATAAACTGGACTATATAAAAATTGAAAAGTCTTGCAGTGCAAAATCCCTGTTAAGAAAATGAAAAAATACTAGTTATAGACCAGAAGCAAATATTTTCAAACTGCCTATCTGTCAAAGGACTTTATCTAGAAAAATATAAAAGAACTCTTAAAATCCGGTAGTCAAAAATCAACAACCAATTGGAAAATGAGCAAAGACCTTAACAGACGTTTCATCAAAGAAGATGTATGGCTAGCAAATAAGCACATGAAAAGATGTTCAAAATAATAAGCCATTAGGGAAATGCAAATAAAAACCACAATGAGATATCACTACATACCTATTAGAACACCTAAAAAACACGACAATATCAAATAGTGGCAGGGATGTGGAGGAAGATGCATAGGAGGCAAACACATATATACAGACACAAATAAAGACTGGAATTATTTAAATAAGCTTTGTCAGTTGTACCAACCATATCTATTTTCTGGTTTGGATATTGCACTATAGTTATACAAGATGTTACAATTGGGGAAGGTCGGGTGAAGGGTACACAGGACCTCTCTTGACTATTTTTTCAACTTCCTGTGAGTCTATAATTATTTTGAAATAAAACATTTAAAAACTTAAAAAAAATTGTTTACAGTTAAACATGGCTATCTTTTCTTTTATAGCTTCTAGGTTTCCAATCACTGTTAAGAATCTCTCTCCCGTAACTAAGTTGTAATATAGTTGCATGTATTGTCTTTTAAGATTTTTTTTTAATGTTTCAGTCTTCAATCCATCTGAAATTTATTTTCATATAAAGTATGATGGGGCCTAGCTCTAATTTGTTTCAGTTAGAAGAATTGTGCCAGTACCATCTATTAAGAAAATCTTCCTTTACTAAACTAAAACACCACTTAAATTGTATACAAAATTTCAGTGTGCATCGGAAAGTATTTCTGGATTCTCTGCTGTGTTCTCCTGACCTATCTTTTTGTTGATAATTTATTAGATTACATTGTGGCTGAAGACTCAGAGGGTCCACTTGCTTGCCTACATCCAAGCCAAATAAAACACGAATTGGAAATTGCAGCAAAGGAAGTAAAGGGTTATTTAAGGAATTAGTGCCAAGCCCGGAGACACAGGTGAGCTAGTGTTCTCAAAAGCTTGGCTTCGGGATGGCCTCTACCGGCTGGGTTACATAAGGGAGAAATCAGTCGTGGTTACTGTGGTAGTTGGGGTCGTGGGCTTTACTGATTGGTCAGGGCTGAAGTAGGAGGCGATCGATCATGGCACCAGGTCCTGATGTCAGTCACGGCATCGTTCTGTCTGGTTTCCAGGGGATGTGGTCTGTGGGGCCGTTCCACTTTCTTTAGTCTGGAGCTGAAACACAACTGAGGCCCAGGTGCGATCTTTGTTTGACTAAGACCTTATTCTCGTTTGAAGTTCGGTTATTGTATTGTCTCTTGGTCATGATTGATAGACCTGAAGCTTTATTCTTAAGTGAGTTTGGTGCTGACCAGACCCTCATGTCCTAAGGGCTTAATGATTGAAGGAGTGGACATGCAGTGTATGTACAGGTAGGAGGACCTGGTGGAGAAAATAAAAGTGAGTCATAGTTCTATCAGGCTAAGCAAAGTGAGCTGGGATTAAAGCAAAATGCTAAAGAAATGAATTCATGTGTGGTCACGACATTGTTGTAGTGGACATTGATCAGGTTTTGGCAGCTCAATAAATGAATTTTGAATATTTTTTATGTTTGAAGGTTCCCACATAGCCAAAGTTCAAACTCCAGCATCCTTTGCTACTGACAGCCATGATCACACTTGCCTCTGCCGAACACTAAGAAAGAAGTGAAGGAAAGAGGCGGCCAGAGCAGAAGCAGCTGTGGACCATGGCGGGGTGGCTCACAGCCGTGCTGAGGCAGCAGCGCTGGTGTGCAGGCATTCAGTTCTCACAGGAGCTGGTGGTTTTTGCTAGAGCGGCTTCCGAATGTGGCTATTCCTGGTGGGGTAAGGGCCTGGATCTCTGGTGCCTCCAGATTCCTTTTCAGCTTCAACTAGCCAAAGGGAATTCTGGGTTTTATAACTAAGAACCCTGGCAGATACAAGCCGTTTCATATTTTTTTTTCTGATACCTGGTGTTCATGAAGCTAAGTCTCTGCCCCTTTCCTGCTGCTGCCCACTACTTTTTCTTACTTGATCTTTTTTCGAATAATTCGTTTTCATAATCTTTGAGGTACTTTAAAAAATCTGTTGTGTTCTAATTGAAACTGAACTAAATGTACATGTTAATTTTGGAAAGACTGGTATTTTTGTTTTCTAAATAATGATACAGCTTTTCCTTTGTCAGATTGCTTTCTGTCTTTCAATAAGACTGCAGTTTTCATTTGGTCTATGTCTCCCTTGAAAAATGTATTTCTAGATATGACAGTTTTAGTTGTTAGTAACCTCTTGTGGAGGAGAGGCTGTTCCATGAGGGGCCGCTGCTGGACCCTGTAGATAGTCCCGGCCAGACAGACATCTCTTCCCATAAATCCCCTTGGAGACTGGCTGACTGACCCCTCTCCCATGCCCCAGGTGTGCTGGTTTCTGGACCAGGCCCTTGCTCCGCCCCAGCAAGCATGTAAGGCATTTCCCGTTATCTGGAGCAGGTCTTGCTCCTGTACCCCATCCATCCTGCCAGTTCTATATTCCTTTAGCACCTGCCACGCATCTCGTATGTTAAGTTCCCTTTATAAACTCCTGATGTAATGATGGAGTTGTCAGCCTCTTTAGTTTCTTGGCCCTGGGAAAATCTCCCAACACATCTCTAAGACAATATTGGCTAGCAGGAAACCCTGCCTTGCTCTGATTTTAATCAAGATGACTTTAGTATTTCATCTATTTATAAATTTTTTTAAATCTAAATTTGAAATGATTATTGGATTTGGTGAAATACTTCTTCAGCAGTGTCATGATCATATATACTTTTTCTGCTTTAAACTTGTGATAAAATGACGTTAATAGATTTCCTGGAACCGGCCCACACTCGCATCTTTGATCAGTTTTATTCTTTTGATAAATTACTGATTTGATTTGCTGATAACAGAAATACCTCCTTTTCTAGTTCCAGTGCTATGGCAGTTTTCTTCCATCTTTCATTATTGTGGTCTTTTCAATTTTGAAGAGAAATGGGAATAGTTATAACTTTTCCAGGTAATCCCATGGTATTTTTAGTTTAGAAGAGAAAGAAATTATTCATAATTCCCTGATCATAAGTTACTAACAGCTCTTGCTGTTTTGCCATAAACTTTCTTGTGGTGCTTGTCGAATGTCTGCAGTCTCTCGACAAACTTCAGAAACAACCCTCCCCTGAACTGGGGCACTTGCTGCTCGCCTGACTCCCTGGGAGGAAGCTCATGTCTGGAGCCCAGCTCTATCCTTCCTCAGGGAAAGGCTGCAATGTCTTGTGCACTACACAACTCGGGGCACCATGCACATCCAGTCATTGTCTCTCTATATATTACAATTTGCCAGTCCATCAGTATAATGACTTGAGGAAGGAGCACCAGTGAGGCTGCCCTGACACCGTTCTGAGATGAGGCTGGATGCCACCTGAGACCCTTAGCCAGTTTTTGCACCAAAAAAGACCCATGCCACGTTGGGTCATTTGAGAACAGCTATTTTCATCCATGTCTTTGCCCCTATGACCCGGTTACCCAAAGACAACAGTCAAGCTCTCCACCAAAATTCCTTAACTGGTAATGTTCTATTTCTTAAGCAGAATGGTGGTTTCAGAGGTGTTCATTTTATTACACTTTATAATTTATGTACATCTTACACATATTCATTTTGAATGCTTTGATACAATAAAAAAAGAAAGCACATATATACAAATAAGAATGCCATTATCATGGGAATGACCTTGAACCTACTTAAATTTTTCATCAAATTAGCCTATTCATAAAAGTCAGTACTGTAACTGTTATTAGCCAACATTTTACAATGCACAACATACATCTGTCTTAACGCTACAGTTAGAAATCATTCTGTTAAATTATTTAGAAAAAATAGTAGTAATGCCTTATTTTTTTTCAAAGAATACTTTCTTTATATGACAGGGTAATTCATCTGTTGAAATTTGTTATAATCTATACTTGCAGAACAGGTGTGATAGCAGGCTGTTTCTTTCAGCCTGTCCCTGGAATTTAAAGCAGTCATTGAATGGCAGAAATTTCTTCCAGAACCTATTACACAGAAATTGGAACATTATTAGCTGCTACTCTGAGCAGCATCCAAAAGATTTAAAAATCTCTGCTCAGCAGGAAAATCTAAAACTGACCTTAAAAATGATGCTTGGTGCAGGATACACAACAGGGTATGTCAACCCGGTGACAGAGACAACTAGCTGTGCCCAGTGTCCAATTCCCTGCTGCTTCCTCAGTAATGAATCCCGAAATGTTAATTTGACCCATGACAGCCCAGAATAAAGATTATTTCCAATTCCTCTTTGCAGCTAGGGATCAAGTGATTACGTTCGGGTTGATAAGTCTACGCGATGTGTATTAACTTGAAAGAAGTGTTCTTAAAGGGAGGGGGCAGAAATGCTCGTAGGACATTTCTAGCTGGTGCAGGTTCTGCAACCATGATACGAAAGCAATCTGTTGAGAACAGGGAGCAGCAGCACAGAAGGAACCTGGACCCCCTAACCCTGCAGTGTCACAGTAGCCCTGGACGGCCTTCCCAGATTTTCATTCATACATGAGAGAAATAAACTTCTATCTTGTTTAAGTTGCTATTGTTTGGGGTCACAGCCAAACAAATACATAATGCCAAATTTGAGTCTAGTTTTAACCTAAAAGATTGATACAATTGATACAACGTACCAGGTGGCAGTTGCATCTACTGCTAACATGATGTAAGATGGGAGCTGTTTCCCACAGAGAACACTGAAGTGTCACAAACCGGGACATTCTAAGAGATGCTTAATTCCAATTATTTGACTTTTCACTGGTAAAGCTGCAAGTGCATCTTTGTTTTAGAAAGAAATATCAAGATCAAAAAGTAACTGACTTTAGCTTAGGATGCAAATTGACTGAGAAGTCCCTTCCCATAAGAGAACTATAACGAGCAATTTAAACAAAACAAAAATGGTTTTATTTACAATACTCAATGCATTTTACAAATAACATATTTGCATTCCCTAAGTCTTTTGGAAAGTAATTCCAGCTTGTGCAATGCGTTTACAGGAAAGACTTAAGACATCTATCAGAAATCTTAAACCTAAATTCTAAATTTTGAAAGATATTCCATACTATATTGAGGGCTATTTTTAAGAAAAACTAGACTCTGTAGTTAAATATTGCCCTTCAATATCTTTAACCCAAATACAAACTGGATTAGCCTATCGAATAATACCATTAGATTCAGAGGAATTATTTCTGCCGTCCCCCTGCCCCAACAAAATGCATGCACGGAGTAAACATGGTGAATTACATTAATGGCATTTTATTTCGATACTTTTTTTGGACTCTCTCAACTGCTATTTTGCTTAGTTTAGGGAACAGATACGTAGGGTACCTGTCTGGGGGAACCCTAAATCGCTATCCCTGCTCCAGAATAGGGAAGGATTTTCAGTAAATATGTGGAGACAGGAAGGACTAGTAAGGTTTTTAAGTAGTTTCTCTAGGAGCCTTATGTGCTAACCAGAACAAGGGTCCCCTCCAGGCCTGACGGAGACTAATGGGGTCAGTTTTCTTCCTACTCAACAGTTTGGGGAACATCTAAACCAAGCCTCCAGAGGACAAAAGGCTCCTCTCTCCCCTCCTCCCTGAATGACTACCATGATTTTAGTGCATCATCTGAGTTGATGATGAGGGACAGTTCTTGTGTTCAGATTCTAGAAACTGCTTTCATGTCATATAAAGACCTCTGGGACAGGTAAAGAGCAATGAGCAATAATACTTTAATAGTGCAAGAGTTTGCACCTCATGCATGTAAAAGAGAATAAACTTATTAATTTTATCACTCAGAGATGTCATTTCATAAAATATAAAATCCATGTCCTAGTTCTTGAGCCAGAGAGAAAGAACATAAGTATCTCCATACTGGATCCACCCCAATTTAGCAATGCATTTCTCCATCTCCACACTTTCTCTCTCTTTAAAAGACAGTGTCTCTAATACCTGGTATAGATGGATGGATGGGAGATACTAAGCTGGAGAAATAAAGGCCAACACTTGACACAGCCAACAAAATTCAAAGATAAAGAAAGGGTGAGGTAGAGTTGAGAGAGTTCAATTAAATTTTTTGAGCACAGGTATTTTGGCACAGCCTAAAATAATAGACCCCTACTGAATTCTTCTTTGTCATACCTTTACAAAGTGCTGGCAACTTAGGAATCCTTGGATCTATTTAGGAAATGTCTATGTAAAGCTAACAGAATAAAGTCATTTGAAGAAATCCATTCTTGGCACTTTAGCATATTTACCCCACTACTGAAGCAAATAAAAACAATGCTATCAATTTGCTGAATTTATTTAAACAAATCAATTTAGAAATATCATAGAATTAAACAAAACTTCTAACATGTAAACATACTGCTATGTTCCTGAAACAGATGTTAACACCTGATAAGTTAATAATCGCTTGTTAGGAAAGCTATCCATTAATAAGGCCAGTTTTCAGCAAAACTAAAACCATTTTGTTTCTTTAGCTTTCCTAGTCTGACAATGCAATACTATCAAACCACAATCAAATATAATAAAGACAACGTTGGATGGATAGATCAGTACCATTGGTTACAGCTAAACAGTTTCATTCTTGGAGCCACATAAAAACAATTAAGCCAATCACATCAAATAAATCATGGCTTTTTTTTCTTTATCACAATTCACTAAGTGATGTTAATTATGGTCCTTGTCAAACACGTTTGGTAAAGGCTATTTACAGTGTACATGGCTGAGCATGCACTATTTATAGTTACAAAGATACCTGCCATTTTATTACAATAGAGTTACACAGTGCCTGAAAATGGTAAAACGTCTCACACATCATTTAAATCAATACAGTTTCAAGCAGGAAACGTTTCTTATTTGACCATGATTGCAATAATTACATGAAATTTCTTATAAAAACACGAATCCCCTTCAAGAAATTGATGCATATACTACGCACTACAGGTTAAGGCAGTAAAAAAATGTATTCCTGATAACTGGAGGTCTTGACAATGTCAATTAAAGCTGTCTGACTCTAGTTTTTCATTCTCCATCATATACTCAAAGTTCTGTCTGTATAATTAGTTTGTGAAGGATTTCTTTTTTAAAGTCAAAAAAGTATTAGTAATGAAGATTGCTAGGGAAAGAAAAAAGATAAGTTGCATTTTGCTTGAAAGTTTTCAAATTATAAACAAGAACATTATTTGTGAATCTGACCCTTAAAAGTATAAAATGAATACATACAGTTTACCTTTCTTAATTTAAAATATACTGTACTTTGAACAATTCAAGTAATGTAAGACTATCAAAAATAACTTCATAAGCCATGTAAGTCAACTGCATTTTCAATGTTTTAATTAGAAACTTTTTAAAAATTGTAAACTAAACCATGACAGTTTAGTTAAACAAACAATAAATGACTTTTTATTTGCACTTGTGATTCCTTTAATACAAATTGCTACCAACAAATATGTAAAGATATGGCATATTATGCATTTGATCAAAGCACTTTAAGCATAAAACAGATTCAAATGGTATAAGTTCCATGCATAAGATCCAAGAAGCTGCCTAATTTGTAGGCAACACTCTAATCAGAATCCTTTATTCCTCAGCTGCAGATGAGATAGGGCACAATCTGTTGTAAACAGGGCACTGCTGTAAAACCAGGATAATATTCTTAAGTTAAGATCGTTCTCATCAAATTGAAAAGACTTTCCCCAAGTGTCTTCCAGCACTGTAGTATATTCTGCTGACCTCTTAATTTCATAAATTAACTTTCCTTTGATTCCATTTTTATGGTGGTTGTGTTCACAGTTTTGTTTTAAAAACTGTTTTAAATTTATATAAAACTCTGTACATGTTCACAAATTATTGCATAAACAGCATAATCTTCTAGACAGTGTTTGCAAACACATGTCCAATTCAGGAAAAGAAAATTCACGTTTCCCGTCTGGCTTTTTTCTTCTTTTTTATTTGTTTGGGAGATTCCCAGCTAGTTTCAGACTTGGCTAAAAAGGAAAAGAAAAAAGAAAAAGTTTAGGAGGATAGTAAATACTGTTATGTCTCAAAAATGCAAAAGTAGTATCTATGTCTGCCTTCCTCTTTTTCTTTCAATCCCCATATAGTATTTGGTTGCACCACAGGATTGAGGAGGACACAGGCAAGCACCAAGTACTCCTCTGTGTATGTCCTTGGCCACGTAGTCTCACATGGTATGATTTCAGCTGCTTGGCCCTCACAACGGAGGTCCGCAAGGTTCCAAGGAATTGAGCCTTTGCCAAAGACAGACAGGCTGCTCTGTCAATCCATTAGACTTCTTAGACATTAATACTTACAAACAGTACAGAGAACACACAAAAGAACCAGAAATTAAATCACTTACTCTGTGAAGGAGGCACACTGTTTTGCTTAGTACTTGACTTGGATTTGTCTGACTCTTGTAGCATCGGTGGCACTTGGGAAGAGCTCTTGTCGGAATCACTTTTTGACAAAATAACAGATGGCTCGGTAGAAATAGCAGGTGGAAGAGTCTTGATAGGCTATTTTGGAACAAAATTAATTTTTATTTTTGTAAAAAATTTCAAATAAAATTAAATACACCAAAAGGCTATTTAGCAGCAAGTAAATACTAATATGGTTTCCAGAAGGACATCTCATGCCTGCCCTCTAGTGACATAACCAAATAGATCTTTACCTACAATATCCACAAATACACAAGATGAAAATGGACGATGGTTCAAAATTACAAGATGTTGACTGAATCTCAAGTAGCACTAAATAATTCCATTTTTATTAACATTTATATTTCTCTTTTTCATTATAAATTCCATGATTTTTTATTTGTTAGCAATTCCATGGTTCTGTCCACTTCCCACCAACTCTTAATTCTTTAAAACTTTTTGATTTGAAAGACAAAAAGAAAATAGCTAATTTCAGAGCTATCAGTAGGTGATATACCCCGCTTTTTCCTCTAGAGGTAGGGATATCTCAAAAAGCTGCAGCAACAGCTTCAGTTTCTGACTCAGGAAAAAGATGGCCTCAGACAAAAGCTGACTATGGTTACTAGTTCTGCTGATAAAAGCATCTATTAAAGTCAGGTCCAAATCTTAAAGTTTTATCCAGCCTGGTGGTGAAATCATAAGGCTTAGCGGCTAGACTTGTGAGCCTTGCCTGTCCCCTCTAACCCGGGGACAGAAAGGAGGTAAATGAACTGATTTGCCTTGCTGAGGTCTAAGTGTTAAGGAACAGCCAGAACCAGGTAATAATAGAATCAATTTCCAATACCTGGAGTGCCTCGAGGCTTTAATAGATGAGTAGATCATCTTACCCTTTAGTTTTACCTGTGATTATTTTGAATATAGAAACAAGGGTAAGTAATGTTTCTCTTGCTCCTTATTCTTCCACGCTCTATGGGTTCAAGAAAACACAATGGGAAAAGAAACAAGAGGAGGAAACTGTGTGCCCAGATAACTGCTAGATCCCTTCTTCAGGTATCTGAAGCAGCATTTTTATTGTTCAGTTCAGCTTTCTTAATGTTTCCTGTATTTATTTTATACCCAAAAGTTTATTACTTATTTTTAATCTCCTTTCCCTCTCTGTTCTTTCACTTATCTATGTTAAATTGCAAAAGGACTCAAATATTCTTTACAAGATGGCTTCTGAAAATAACTTCAGTAAAACATCGAAATGTCAAATGACGCTTTGTAGTCCTACTATTAAACCTATGGATATATTGAGATTGCATTGAACGCTCTAAGAGAAATAAAAGCATAAAATCCAAATAGGAAGAATGATTAAATTTTTTTTTTTTAGTATAAGATTGTTACAAATTTTTTCTTAGTGGTAATTTAGGTTCTTGTCTAAAGTTGTCTCATTAAATGTGTATGCTCTGTAAAGGCAGAGATTTTTTGGTCTGCTTTATTCTCTGATATATCCCTTGAATCTCAAATAGTGTGTGTAGTAGGTTCCCAATAAATTCTTTTGAATGAGTAAATAAATGAACCATGCAACTCTAGTAGAATTTAATATATTTTAATATGATATAATTCACTTAAATAGAAATGAGAGTTTTGTGTCACTGGCCTAGATGTTTTTAAAAATGGTGCCTTCTGACACATCAAAAATTTCCATAGAAGATATATATTTCAAATTTAAACAAATGCTACATTCTGAGAGGATGGACCCTAGTCATTTAAGTGCATTCTCTGGGGAAAATGCAGCCAGTCGCATTTTCTCTAAGCCATCTATCAGCCCCCTGTATGCCTAGATATTTAATAAAAGAAAATATAGCCTAACAACTCTGGTTTTGCCACTGTTATGGGGCTTTGGACAAGTTTATTCAACTTCTCTAACTTCATTTATATAATGGGTCCTTACTTTTCTTTTGAGGACTAAATTATTTTGAGTATTTTAAATGCTTAGCACAGTACTTCAGTAAAATATTAATTCTCGAGTCATTAAAATTTTACCCCTTAAATATCAAAATCTCACCTGGCTATTTTTGACGAGTGCTTCAGCTGGATCACTAGTGCTTATGGTTTTCAAAGAAAAAGCTTTTTCCTGTTTTGGACGGACTTTAGAGGTATTCACTGGAAGCTCTTCTCTAATTTCTTTTTCTAATTCTTCTAGGTCCTACAGAGAAAAGTAGTCTATTAGATGATATAAATCACTCCATTTTTACTAATTAAAATCTATTTGGTTTGTTGTACTAATATCCAGAAGATATTCCAAAACTTTTTTATTTCAGAAAACTGTTCAAACTGTTTAAAAGAGCATATAAAAATAATTATTCGAAGATTTATAATACATAGGTACATTTGGAACATACATCACCCCTGCTTTCTGCAGGGATTTAA
This sequence comes from Pteropus vampyrus, assembly GCF_000151845.1. Lineage (NCBI taxonomy): Eukaryota > Metazoa > Chordata > Mammalia > Chiroptera > Pteropodidae > Pteropus > Pteropus vampyrus. Next base: position 2,496,514 of record NW_011888996.1, on the reverse strand, counting down.
ATTAATTTTGAATTAAAAAACAATACATTCACATCTCAAAATGGGAACCACTCTAATTTACTAAAGCAACTCAAACGAAATAAACTAGTGTTTTTTCTTTAAAAGAAAGTACAAAGAAAATTAGTTGATACTTGAGCTTAGACTTTAGAAATTGACAGGAATTTCAGTTTTGGCCATGACACAGTCCATTTGTATAATCTCAAAGACAAACCAGTTAGTCGCCCTGAACCTTAGTTTCTTCAACTATAAAATAAATTTGCCTAGATAATTTCTAAGGTCCTATCCAAGCTTTAACATTTCCATATTTAGGACTTCAGACTTCTAAAAAGTTTCAACAAAATAATTCTGAAGCGCATTACATGCTTAGGTATGTGAAGTAAGTATGAACTAGAATATGTTAAATAGAACCATCATTGTGAATTATTCTTTAGCAAACTCATACATATAAATGGCCATTCTTTTTCAAAATTTTGTTAAGATACGAGTCAGTTCCATGCTAAGTTGAACTCTAAGAGCAACCTCACCAACCTCACCAACCACAGCGCAACAAGTAAAAAAAACTTTACTGAAAAAAAGAACAAGTTAAAAAATGTAATCACTTATGGATAGCATACTATGTGCTATGTACTTCACACAGAACCTCCTAGATATCTCGTTTAATTCTGAAAGTAACCTATGTAGTTAAGTAACTTGTGCAAATAAAAACTAGTAAATGGCAGAACCGAAATTTAAAAACATCTGACTCTAAAGCCTATATACTTATTCACTATATTAAGTATATATATAATAAGTATATATTCACTATATACTTATTCACTATAAAACAGATCAAACATTTTTAAAAGGAGTATCAAAATACCAAAGGAACTTTCGCAATTTAATGACCTTTTCCAATTAAGTTAAAATTTACAGAATGCATTTCTCCCAAACCATTTCTTTTAAAAGGAACTCACCTAATCCACAAGCCAGAAAAGCAGTACTAGTAAAGGCCATAATTTATGTCACAAAAATCCATAAAAAGTTTGGCTAAATGGGTTTAGATAGTATTACTAACAAAGGGTAGCTGTCAATAATTTCTCATCAGCTTGGCTACAAGACAAGCACATCTATTATGTAGTTTTAGTTTTTTTTTTATATCCATTGATCTTAGTGACATTAGCCTTAATGTCCACCAATTAATTACTATTATAGAAAAAAAAACTAATATTGACAATGAATTGGTATCATTTATGGAGAGTTCTGTTTCCAACAACAAAAAAGAACTGAACATATATTTTCTTAAGCAGAAACTTTTTCAAAAAAGAATAAATAGGAAAATTATTTGTAGGCTGTCTTCTAGAAGTTCTGGCTGTCTCCTACATTTAAAGGAATGAAAACAATTAGTTTTAAGTAAAGAATGAGATTTTCATAAGTTGTTATATAATGGTGATATAGGGCTTTCAAAAATAAATCCATATATATTTCTAGTAATCTAGTATGTTTGAAATTAAAATCTTTGTTTTCATCTATATTATAATCTAAAAATTTTTTCCCAGATAGGGAAGATCAAAGAAAATAAAAGGAAATTTTAGGAGTGACAGAAAGTTTCCGTTAGAAGCCAAAAAGGCAGGAAAGGATACTAAATGGAATAGACAACAAACACAGAGTCAAGTGAAAGACGCCTCTTATTTATGCACACTGTTTTCTAATTGTGCTAAAATTCTAATTTGCTAAATTCAAGTTACTCAAGGGAATTTTTCTACGTGTGAAAATACTGTACCTCCTTTTCCATTTCACAACATAAAACAAAAGCATCTGACTAATTTAGAATTTTATTTATTTACTTTTGGGATTACAACTTTGATATGATTTTTTTTTTAGACCAACAGTTTTTATTACAGTATGATGTATAAAAGCTTTAAAACATTCTGTCACTTTTCAAATGCTTTTCAATTTGATGCCTCATATTGTGTCTTTTATCTCTACACATTCTTAGCATCTGTATATTTTCTTTTCTCATTTAAGCAGTAGGTGCTTAATGAATGAATGATGTTTGTTGTTTTAATAGTTTACCTGTGCAGGAGAGTTATCTTCACCTTGCTTCTTCTTTTTCTTCTTTTTCTTTTTAGATTTCCCTGTTGGAAGAGCTCCTTCTCCTTTTTCTTTATCATCATCTGAAACCTGATGTTAAAAGAAAAAATGTTAAAGTGAACCAATTGGTTAAGTTTTCATTATTTAGAAATTATGAAATAACTTCATTCATTAGGTTGTCTTTATCTCCTAAATACTAAAAATTAGTAACTGATTTAAAGTTACATACTTACAAAATAAAGTACATGGAACTTTATTCTCCTATTGTCTATGACCAACCACTTTTTCTTATATCTTTCATCACTCACTACAAGATCAATTAGAGAGCTATGCAAATCCTGGTTTAAAAAAACTCATTGGATAGGTAATTCTGTTTTATATCAGAGTTTAAATGCAGAACTATTTGCATTAAAATTGAATATGACCCTGTTAAATTTGGCCCTGACAAGCTACGGAGTGGTAGAAAATATTTGCAAACCATATATCCAACAAAGGACTTTTATCTGGACTGTAACTGAACACTTGAAATTCAACAGAAAGAAAACAAACAATCCACTTAGAAAATGTGCAAAAGGTATGAAAGGACATTTCACAAAAGAGGATAAATAAATGGCAAAGTAGCACATGAAGAGATGTTATTAGCCTTATTAGCCATTAGAGAAATGCATGTTAAAACCACAATGAGTTATCACTATACACCTACCAGGATGTCTAAAATAAAAAATAGTAACAACAGCAAGTGCTGGCGAGGACTCAGAGAAATTAGATAACTCATGCATTGCCAGTGGGAATATAAAGTGATACAGCCACTCTGGAAAACAGTTTAGTAGTTTCTTAAAACATTGAATATGCACCTATCACACAACCCTGGATTTGTACTCCTAGGCATTTATCCCAGAGAAATGAAAATTTATGTTCGCACAAAAATACATACATGACTGTCTACAGCAGTTTTAGTCATGTAACAGCCCCAAACTGGAAACAACCCAGATATCCTTCAACAGGAGAAGGGTTAAGTACAGGCATACCTCGGGGATACTGCAGGTTCGGTTCCAGACCACCAAAATTGAATATTACAATAAAGTGAGTTGTAATCTTTTTGCTGGTGGAGGGTCTTGCCTTCAATTTGTAAAAAAAGAAACATCTGTGATGCACAATAAAGTGAAGCGCAATAAAATGAGGTATGCCTGTAAACTGAGGTATCTCCAGCCCATGGGCTACTACTCAGAAATAAAAAGAACAAACTAATGATACATACAACAGTCTGGATGTGAAAAGAAAAAAAAATGGTACCAAAGGTTACATCCTATGTTATTCTATTCATAAAACATTCTTTAAATGATAAAATTATAGAGATAGAGAACAGATTACTGGTTGCTATGGGTTTAGGAAGTGGGTGGGGACAGGAGGGAAGGGTGGCTATAAAAAAGGGGCAACATGATTATTGTAGTGATAGAAATGTTTTGTATCCTGAGTACATCAATGTTAATATCCTGGTTGTGATACTTCATTACAATTTTCAAGCTGTTGGGGGACACTGGGTAAAGGGCACAAGGATCTCTCTCTGTATTATTTCTTGCAAGTGAATGTGACTTTCTAATCATCTCAAAAGAAAGGTTTAATTAAAAAACTGAATTTGAAAAGAAATGTCATTGAAAATGACAACCTGCATGACAAAAATAGTGAATTAGGACTGTTAAATTAGTGATGATATCTCGTCACACTTAACATACGGATGAATTTTCTATGGAAAAGTGCTTTTTGTTTGTTCTGCACAGGTGACAGCCAAGATTCCTAGACTATCCTTACAGAAAGCAACGATTTAGGTAACTGCTACTTCTCTGCTCAGCACCATAGTCATTAGGATGATTTTGGAGGTCTTGTGAACCACCAAAAAGTTTACAAAACTTATTAGCCAATAGAAAAACAAAACAAAATAAAACCCTGCACAACTTAGCTAACAAGCTATAATCCGATCGTAAGAGAAATGCAGTTCCTAATTGCAAAACACTATTTTTGTTCATAGGAAAAAGGCAGCAATCAACTCTGTACCATCCTTTTTTTTTTGAATGACATTGGATATGAAGTATTCTTTCACATGAACTTCTTACCACTCTTCAGAAAAAACAGTATTAATATTTTAGTACTCTTTCAAAATATTTTCCATGCCTAAACACGAGTATATGCTGTACTATCTTTTAACTCATAAAAGAATTGACATTTTGACAAATCTATTTTGGATTTTTTAAAGTAAAAGATACTATTGAAAAACTTAAAGTTCCTTTACACCCCTTCTCAAGCCCATTCCTGTACTACCTCCCTAGGGGTAACCACTATCATGAACTTCTTTTGTGTCTAATAGATTTTTCTATAAATTTATGTCTCCCCAAGTATAAAATTTACATAAATGGCATTATATTGTATCTTTCTGTAACTTGTTCTTTGTTATTCAGCATGTTTTTGAGATTCTAGTCATACTGATATATTAATGTAGCTTTATTTACTTCATTTTAAAAATCTGTCTAACATGCCATTGTACAAACATACCACATTTTATTTATCCTTTCCCCAACTAATGGGCATTTAGATGGCATCCCATTTTCACTTAGAAATGTAAAAGATGATTTCTGAATATAATCAGAAAAAGAAATGCCATAGTATGTGATAGTCTCTACTCCATTAAGTGGTTCTACTGTTAAGTTCTGATGGTTGGGCACAGGGAAGTCCCAGGTAGAGAAAGAGACTTAACTGTATGTTCACTAAACATTCAACAAATATCAGAATGATTACTGTGTGTTAAGGTACTATACAAGGAACCTTATTATTTTTTTTCAAGTAGACTTTATTTTTTAGAGCAGTTTTAGGTTCATAGCAAAACTGAGCAGAAGGTACAGAAATTTACACAGATTTACATATATCCCCTGCCTACAAACATGCAGACTACTCCATTATTAACATTAACCCCCAGAGTGGTACATTTGTTACAACTGATGAACCTATATTGACATGTCATTATCACTCAAAGTCCATAGTTTACCTTAAGGCTCACTCTTGGTCCTGTACAGTCTATGGGTCTGGACAAATGTACAGTGACATTTACCCACCATTACAGTATCATACAGAGTAGTTTCACTGCCCTAAAAACACTCTGTGCTCTGCCCATTCATCATCTCTCTTTCCCCTAGCTCCTGGCAATTCTAGGAAGCTTTCATAAGTCCAATCTAAAATTCATTATTTTTTCCTCCCTCAGACTTTCATTTTACTTGCTAATTGTTCCTCTACATTTATTTATACCCTTAGTAGTAAATCCCATTAGGACCTTTCTCTTTCTCTGGTCTCTGATGAGAGGAACTATGTTTAATTAAAGGCCGACAATCCGCTTGTGACTAAGGTTCCCCTGCCCCTACTGCCAGGGTCTTACTCTATTAGTTAAATCTCTCTCATTTATGTTTAACTTTTACTTTATTTTAGATCTTTTCCCTTTTCTCCTATAGATATCCTAAAGCAAGGGTAGGCACATTATGAATCTGGCCCAATGCCAGTTTTTGTCAATAAAGTTTATTTCCGTATTGTCTATGGCTATTTTTGACTTCTGTATGGCCCTTTAATAAAGTTTGCCAATCCCTGTACTAAAATTTCTCCTATCGTTAAAATACGAAAAACCTCTAACGAAACCCTTCCCGAAGCTCTCATCCACCACCACTCCTCCACTTCCATCCAAATGTACTTTAAAAAAATCTTGTACTTGTTATTATTACACCCTCATTTACTCAACTTACTGCTATAAGGCAACTATTTCAATGTTTCTGATGAAACTGCCGCACATTACCAGAGAGCAAACCTCCCAGCTGCTGTGACCCAGAACCTCCTTCTCTAGTCTCTTTCATGGGCTTTTATTTCTCCTTGAAAGTTGAGAGGTCCCCAGATTTCTATGCTCATTCTACTGATCTTTTCAACTCTACAGTAGATTCACCTACCCTCAAAGTTTTAACCACCATATACTGATAACTTCCAAATACAGATCTTTTCTCTAAGCTTTAATCTGGTACAACCAACTTCTCTTAGGCTAAATACAAAACATCCTGCATCTAATAGAACTGTTTTTCCTCCAATTAATTGGCTTTGGTTTCTATATTCCCTCTGTTGGGAGTACCACTCCCTCCCAGTTATCCAACCTACAGTCCTGGAAGTCATTTTTGATGACTTTTTCTCCATTCAATTCTAATCACATGCTCTGCTGATTTTAATTCAACTTGTTTTTCAAACTTGTCCACTCCATGGATGACTCTTACTACTACTGTCCTGGACTACGAAACAACCTCTAAACAGGTCTCCCTACCTTCACATACGCCTCCGCTCCTTTTTCTACGTGGATTGCCACAGTAGCCAAAAAACTCCACTTTAGCTTAAAATTCTTCCATTACTTATGGGATAAAATCCAAAGTTTCAAGCATTCTAGGACTTCTAAAATCCGGTCCCTGCCTCCCTCTCCAGTCTCATTTCTGACCACTCTTGGCATCACATTCGGCTTTTAAATCCAGGATGCCTTTGTTAAAACTCTGAAGTGCTTACATAACACCCAACACATACTTTAATATTACTTTTATCTATTGATGTGCCCGTCTCCTTCCTCTGTTCCCTAAACCATGGGCTCCTTGAAGGCAGTAACTGTATCTTATTTTTGTTTCTCCACTAGCACAATACCTGACCTATGCTAGATGCTCAATTAAAGTCTGTTGAATACTAATGGTCCTATTATTTTCAGACCTTTTTGACTTTTCACCCTATTCCTAATAACCAACCAGTAGCAAAGACTGACTAGTAGCTTTATGTCTCTTGTAAATGCCACTTCTATTTATTTTTCAAAGCTATCAACTTAGTTCTTTATCTCCTACCATGATCCTTATAAAGATCTCTTTAATGCTTACCCCAAATAGTACAAAACAGCCTCCTAACTCATCTTTCTTTCTGCTATATCCAGCCTAATTTCCTAACCCTAGTGATAATCAGGTTATCTCTAGTTTAAAAGCTGTCAACAGGTTCTCATTACTTATAGAATTCCATAAAATGTAGTAAAAGTTAGGGTCATCCCTAATGTATGTTTATTCATTTACTGAATACCAAGCACATTCTTTAAGGAATGCAGCCCAGAAGGTGGCAGGCAGACATGTAAATAACTGATCCTACCATCAGTTGATTACCTCTCCACAATACATGTTACCTATTTTCCTGCCTTGGTGCCTTTTTCATGACGTTCTCGGCTTGTCTATTGCTATTAAGCCTTCCTTAATCTTTCATTGGGAAACAATTCACTCTTCTCTAAAAGTAAGAGTTGGTAGGCTATTATAATATTTCTGATAAGCAGACAGGAACTGTTTATTTTTATCAGTGTCTAAATAGTGCTTTCCACATAGAGTTTTCAACAATTTGTGGAAAGAAGAAAAAGTGATATAGAGAAGGTATATGAAGACTGACATAAATATAACCAGAATGCCTCTCTGAAGGAATTCTATCGCTGGATATACTTATAATACAGACTGCAAACCCTAATAATTCTAACACAGTTGGGTGCACAGATAAATAAATATACCCACCAATCCCTTTACTCACTTTTTGATCATCAGGAATTGGTTCCTGGGACTTTAGAAGTGAAGCTCTTTCTTCATCTACCCAATTCCCCCATTCTTCTGCTGGAGCATTCCAATCAGAGCTGGGATCAGCAGAAGACAGACCATCTAAAATTTAACAGTGTGAATTAGGTATCTATCCATTTCTGCCAAAACTAAAATGCAAGAACTAAAATTTCTTATGTTGAACTAAGTTGTAATTTTAACTACTGTTCTTCTTTCTCTCAAGCACATTTTAAAAGCTAGCAAAACGCCCCCAATAACATGATGATAAAAACCGTTACCTAACTTCTGCTGGGCATGTTATATAGCTAATTAAATAGAATTTCTAAGAAACTCCAGAAAACTTATGAATTAACTATTTAATTCCACTCTATTTGTTATCAGTCTCCTGAATTTGCTCCTTTTCACTGTTTATGTCTAATTTGGTCTAGGACCTGGTCATTTTTTTGCCCTGATCATTACAACTTCTTGTAATTGATTTATTTTTAGGGTATAGAATTTGTAAATCTTTATCAGCAGTGCCAAATTAGGCTCCCCGCCTGTCATTTTTCACTGTAATTCCTCATCTCTTATGAGCTTTTCAAAATTAGGTTCTTCTTCAAATCCACCAAGTCATGACAGAATACTTAACCTCTTCTTTTCTTCCTCCTCTTTTAATACTTAACTTGTACTTTCTTACATTTTTCAGATTATTCAATGCTACTTTTATCATTGCAAAATATATGAGTTATTTCCAGGGCTTCTATCATCTTATTCTCACAAATAAATTTTTTATTCTAGATTTCCACATTCCTTTCATCACTCTAGGAGGCACTGAATTTTACCTCCTTTGGGAGTGATCGCTGGCTTATTCTGGAAGGGAAAAACATTCTTTGGCTTTACCTTGGTTAAATAAGTAGCTTTCAAAAGTTAATAATTCTTTCCTCTTCTAGGACATTCTACACACTTCCATATATACTCCTGTAATGATGACCTATAGCCAGATTTCATTTACTCTGGTTTAAGACGACAGAGGTTAGCCTTTATTTCTAAGTAGTTAACAAGTCATTCTAATGTTTCTGGAATTTCCATTCTAATCTAGTGATCTATTCCTGGAATAGTGCCATACATAATTCTGAAATACATTTTAGTATCTAGGACAATAAATCTGCCTTATTACTCTTATTTTCTTTGCTATCCTTATTTTTCCATGTGAACTCTACTACTTTTGTTTAAAAGGGAAGTATTATGACACATCCTCATGAAGGCTTTAAAATCTATGTTTTAGAAGACTATATAATGATCTGGGAAAAAGCTCAGAAAAAAATCGCAGACAAAATTGTCTGTACAATATGATCCCAAATTCATAAGAGGAAAAGATACAAGAAAATAATACATTAATAATAAATGTATCTTAACAATGGACTTACAGGAATTTCATCTTATTAAGCACTTACTCTGTAGGAGAACCTGAGGTAGGAAGGTACCAGAGATATAAAAATCAGGATGGCATAAGCCCTCTCCCAAATGGAGCTCACAGTCTATCTATTCAGGGATGGACATAGGTAAGTAGTGATAGATTCTATATACAGAGTGATAGATTCTGTTGTAGGGGGTGTGAAAAAGGAGAAGAGGGGCAAACCCAGTAGAGGATGAAGACAGAATAAAAATATAGGCAAGAATTTATAGTGTAGCGGAGGAAAAACATGGAACAAGTGATTATGAGTGTGAAATGTGTTACAAAAAAAATGTCCATTCCTAGATATCTAAATTTATTGCCATAATACTTACTCAGTATGTAATACTTACTCAGTATCCTGAGTAAGTATTACATAGTGTTAACATAGAAGTTAAGAACATGGACCTTACAGTCAAACGGATCTACATCTGACTACTGCTCTATCACTTAATAACTATGTGATTTTGGTTAAGTTTCTTAACCTTAATGGGCTATATACCAACTTCATAAGCATTGCTGAGAGGATTAGATGAGATACATGTAAGGGAGTTCAGAGCAATGCAGTAAGTGTTCAATAAATGGCAGCTATTGGTTTTACATATGGCTGATGACACTAACAATAGAAAGCCAGTTTCTAAGTTATCAGGCATATACGATTAAGAATTTATTTTTCATAATCATGACAAATCTCTCAATAAGATACATTTGGCATGTCTTAATGAAGAAACCAATTTTACAAGTATAAAAGAATCCAGTAGATGTCCGGAACCAATTGCCCATCTTACACAAAGCATTCATTAACAATACTGTTAGGAGATTTGAATGCCAAAGCTGTCATTGGTTTTGCTTAAATCTTACAAATAAGAAAACCAGATTTGGAAAATTGCTGTCCAAAAGCCAGGTCTCTAAGACCTCTTGCCAGAAAAGAAACTTTATCAAAGCTGTCATTGGTTTTGCTTAAACTTTACAAATAAGAAAACCAGATCTGGAAAATTGCTGTCCATGAGCCAGGTCTCTAAGACCTCTTGCCAGAAAAGAAACTTTATTTTCTTAATTATTAAGAAAAAAAAGTTCAGGCAAATGAATGGGCAATATACTAACATATGGTGATGTACTAACACATAAAATATTTTCTTAAAAAATATGGTGGGGATAAAAATCTAATGAAGTACTTAGTAAAATTATTTTTTCAAAAGCTTAGATGACCATGAAATTTGAGAATAACTGTAGCCTATAGATTAACTTCTGTAAGAACATTAACAGAAGCATAATTTCTACTGGCTTTATAAAGCTCTGTTGGTGATTGCTCCATGTTTATTTCGGGCTTAAAAAAAAATCAACTGAGATCAAACAAAACTACTTTAAAACAACAGATCAATCACCTAAACCTAAAAACTGCCACCAGGAGACTTCTCGACACATAATTCTTAAGATTCATAGGCCTAATGTGCTAATGAAACTTCTTAGACATAGTTTCCTTGAAACTGTAATCATCTCATTCATAGCATAGTTCTCTCCATTTATAATTTCTCATCTTTCAAAATTCTCCCATTAGTTTGCCAATGACTTTTCAAAGAACCATATTAGCTGTCTTCAAAATAGAAAGAAATTTGTCTATTTGTTTGTAAAATAATGTTTTAGGTTTCAGGATCTCAGAGCTAGTCTCTATTTTATCTCAGTAAGAAAATGACTGTCAGCTGTTTTTGTCAGAACTTAAGTATTAACTTTAATAAAATGAAACAATTATGTTAGAAAGATAGTATCCAGTGTTCATATAGACAATACGAATTAACCCCATCAGGCTAATTTTGCCCCTAGAATATTAACGATAGCACCATAGCACTTACTAAATATTTACTATGTATCAGGTAGTGTTTTAAGTGCTTTATATGTACTATATCATTTAATCCTCTCAACAACTCAGTGTGGGAGCAACTACTATTATTACAGATGTTGAAACTGAGGCAGAGAATGACCATGTACCTTCCTAAGGACAAAGGCAAAG
>NW_011888996.1:2416445-2484211 GCF_000151845.1 Pteropus vampyrus | reverse complement strand
CTCCCTTAATTTGTAAGAACTGTGCTGCGACTAATCTCTACAGAGACTAATGAGTGTACAGACATCCTTATGTTGTGTTGCAAGCCTGTCTTCATGATTACAATCATCACCAAGACTGTACCATGTAGTGGTTAAAAGTGTGAACTCTGGAGCCAGACAACCAAAGTTTGACATCACCTCTGCCACTTAACGAGCTGTGTGGCCTGGGAAAAGTTAGGTAACTTTTCTTTGCCTCAGTTTCTTAATCTGGTAAGTGTAGGAAAAAAAATAGCTACCTCACAGAAAGCATTAAATGATCAATATGCACAAGACCTAGATCAGTGCCTGGCACCCAGTCATGTGTTTTCTTATATCAATATTACTACTGAACACCTGCATAAAAAGTGATGCACTAGGTACTGAGGATATAAAAGAGTGAGAGTTCCTATCTTCGGGGGGTTTAACTCTACTTGAAGATATTCTTAAAAAACTTTACAAAGATCAAAATGGTGAAAAATCCCAAAATGTAAGTACTAAATAAACAGCAAAAAATAGTGTGCTATAGAAATTCTGAGAATGGAGTAAATTCTGAGGTTTGGAGTTTTAGGGGGAAAAGTCCATTAAAAAAAAAAAAAGGATGGTATGAGCTTTCTGAACATAAAAATCCCATTATTTTTCCCTTTCTCTCTTTTTTTATGACTCTTGCCTTTAGCCCTCTTATGCTTCAACTGGAAATCAGGCTAAAAAATGGTTTTCTACCAATATGAAAACCTGCACACCTCACAAATTCAATGCCATTCCTGTACATTCTATTTATTATACTAAAAGTAGGAAGAGAAACAAAAAAATTTTTAAATTAGAAAAACTAGAGCAACTATAAAAATATTTCATGTTTAAATATTGCCTCAATAATGAAAAGTAAATTTAATTTTAATTCTATAGGTATTTAATAATCAGTTTACAAGTAGTATATTTGATATTAAATTATATTATTAAGACTTAAAAGGTGAGAAAGGATTAAAATTATAACATAAAGCATGAATTCAGGGTGTTAGAAAGAAAATTCTGACAAAATAAACAAAAAACAAAACAAAAAAAAACCCCAAACTGATAATTTTTAAAAGGACATACTTAACCCAGACCATTCATCATCGATATAGGGTTGATTACGGCTAACATCCCACTGATAATCAGAAGTGGTAGACTGAGAAACTGGCTCAGCAGTAGACCCTTAAATGAAAACGAATGCAATAAAATTAAAAATGGAATTTTCTAATGATGTTTCATAACAATAGTTCTATACTTTGTACATGGAGACTTAATTTTTTAAAAAAATTTTTCCTAAAAGAAAAAATTCAGACATTATTAAAAGAGTTAAGATAAAGGAAAAGTGGAATTAAGGGTAATTTTAGATTACACATGATAATCACTTGATCTAATTCACTGATCAGAAATATATTTTTCACTAGTACCAACTCATCATTAGATTTTTGTCTTTATAATATATTCTTCAAACTCGTAATCTACAAATTTTAAGAAGTCAAAAAAGTTATTTTTTTTTTCTTTTTAATTGAAAATATTAAAGCACAAAAGAAATCCTGGATGTTTCCGAGTAGCCTATATCCTTAGAACCTTGGAGAGAACTAGAAATGTCTGAGTTTGCTAGAACATTTTGCCTAAGAAAATGTTAAAGAAATAGATGATTATTCTAGAGAAGCAAGGCAGAGAGAAGCCAAAGAGAGTTAATGCTGCCAGTTTAAAGACCAAGTTAAATTCTAGTGTATTTAACCAATGAGAATACAGTTGACCCTTGAATAACACAGGTTTAAACTGCGTGGGTCCACTTATATGTGTATTTTTCCCAGTAAATATTGTAAATATATTCTCTTTCTTCTGATTTTCTTAATAACATTTCTTTCCTCTGGCTTGTTTTATTGTAAGAGTATACTATATAATACATATACATACAAAATATGTGCGAATAAGACTATGTTATTAATAAGGCCTCAGGTTAGCAATAGGCTATTAGTAGTAGGTAAGTTTTCAGGAAGTCAAAGTTACATGTGAATTTTCAACTGCATGGGGGGCATGGTCAGTATCTCTAACCTTATTGTTCAAAAGTCAACTGTATTACCTTCTGAGTTTTTTGTTTTTACTTTTTTGTGGGAGGGGATGGAGAATAGGTGGGATAAAAGTAGGGGTCACATAGTCCTTTAGGAATCTGATGAAAGCTGTGTAGACTACTGTCCAGAACTTACACACAATTTTGCATATACTTTTGGGGGCATGTAAGTAAGTTCATGGGTGCCAGGACAAAAACCCTTACTCTATAGCCATAAATTCGTTTCAGAATGTGTATGTAAAGCAATGGTTCTCTGTCAAGGATATATATAACCTAGACCGTCTGAATCAGAATTTCCATATGTACTGACTTTGAATTCAGAGCCACTGATAAAAAGAAACGATTAAGAATACCGGTTAGTATAAAAGACACATTTAATCACTTCCTCTGATCACATTCCTTACTAACTTATAAATTTTCAATTGGTGATAGGTAATTTTACTAGCATTCCACTAATATAACTTGAAACTCAAAATAGTTATATGTATTTTAATATAAATTTTAACAAAGTAACACTATAAAATTCACATGTAATTAGCATGTTAGCTGCTAAGAAGCACTACAGTAACACTGTTGCTATTTCTTTAGCAGCCCAGGCAGCTTTCTCTGAATATATGGGAATAGCATCTGTGTTGTACAAAATCACCAAATGAAGGAAGCCATTAACTTGTACCTCTGGAATTGAAATGTAGTCTATGAGACCAGGAGGTGGCAAACTATGACTCACAGGCCAACTTCTGCCACCTCCTTCTTTGTATATAGGCCATGAGCTGAGAAGTTTCACATTTTTAAATCGTTGAAAAAAAAAAAATCAAAAGAATGATATTTAAGAATCAGACAGTCCTCTATGTATCATTTCTAGCTGCTTTTCTGCTATAACAGAATTAAGTAGCTGCAATAGAGACACTGTGGCCCACAAAGCCTCAAATATTATTGGGCTCTTTACAGAAAAAGTTTGCTGACTCCTGTTCTGGAGTACTAACTCCGAACGCCGAGGAACTACAAAATTAGTACACTGGGTCCATGAATTCCAACATCAACCAAGCATTACAACTAAACATCTCCCACGTTTAAGTAATATTTGTTAAGTACAGATAGCTTCTATATGATTAATAAAAGGCATATCCATTTAAGTTATCTTGAATTGATAGTAGTTTATTAGTAATAATGTACTTTCTAACCTACATATACTAAAAGAGTTGTTATGTGAAGGTCCACATAACCTGAGAGGCTTACCTATAAACTTATGATGAATAGGGGCAAATAGAAATAAAATGCCAAATTGCATGTAGAAGTATGGTAGGAGTACACTAGTAACAGTAGAGTATCATGATCCTGACAGGAAGGCCTTGTCTGTGTGCCAATGTACTTTTAGTTATGTCAGGCCACAGACTCTTCCTACCTCCACTACAAAAAGGCACTAAGTCACCTGCACATTAAGAATTTAAGTCTTTCTCCCCTTTTTATTAAGACTTCTGTCACTTTATAATATATATCTATTATTTAAGTTGATAGCAGTACTTACGCTGATTATTTTTTTTCAAATAGCAAGTGCTAAAATTAATTTAAACAGAAATATTTTTTGTTAACTAAATGAAAGACTGTTTTCACATACCAGAAACAGCAGAGTTAAGTGTGAGAGATGCAAAAGAAGCAGAATTCTGTTCAGAGGTATTCATTCCCCTATCCACACTAGACCAAGCAGCTGTTAAAATAAAGAACGTCACTTGGAACCTTCAATTGCAATGACACTTGAACGATATGTACAGATTTAAAACTAAGATAACAATATTAAGATAACCTTAGAAATTAGAACCACTTAATATAGCAAAAGCTACTATTTAGTGAACGTCTACTATGTACTGGGCTCTTTACACCAACCATTTTTAATCCTTAGGGTAACACTGCTAGGCAAAGTTTCGGTGTAGTTCAGTAACTTGCTGACAGCTAGAAAACAGCTGAGCCAAGACTGGAATTTAGGCCAATTTCCAAAGTCTATGCTCTTTCTACTATAGCTATCATAATTAAGCTACCTTATTATCTACCACAATTAAGCAACAACTTTAGGCCAGGCACTAAATTTGGTAACTGAAATTCATTACAGACAATCCTCACAACTACTTAAATATGAAGTTCATACAGGTTAAATAACTAGCCTAATTTCCATAAAAGCTAGTATGTTGAAGAATAGATTCATATCAAATAGACCTGAACTAGTGCATGCTCATTCCACCAAACCATGCTATCTTCTCAACATTTTCATGAGATTTCTTACTTATATATGAGCATTTTAAGGAACGCATACATCCATAATAACAAAAATTGACCATTTCTTTTATTAAATGTGAAAGAATGCTTTACAGCATAGAAATTCATGCTTTCTTCACTGCTGAAAATGAGGCCAGGAATTTTGGGATTGTCTCTCCTTCCCAACAAATTTTGACATTTCTACACAATTTTTGGACATTGCAGGGGATGAGGGGAGAACAAGCTTAAGAGCAATATTAGTAAATGATATAAAGGTTGCTTCTTGGAGACATTAGTCAACATGAGTCTTTCTAAGCTTAAAGTGACAGGGAAAGCAAATAGCATAGGAAGAAACAGTTTTTTCCTACTTAAACACTAAAAACTCTTTAGTATCTATTGCTCCCCCAAATTAAAAGAAATATATTAACAAAAAATATCTTCAGCAAGCACAACAGAAAAAATTTTATGTTTAATGCATAGGAATTACAACTTAAAAAAAGTTAGAGGACATTAGACGAATGGGCAAAGAACATGAACAGACGATTCAATAAGAAACAGAAATGATCAAGAAAGTTGAAAATTATTCAGCCTCATTAGTGATTTTAAGAAGTTAACCAAAACAATTCATGTATTTTTTGCTTATCAAATTAGAAAAGATTTTAAAAATAAGAATACCCAACCTTGGTCAGCATATGACAAATGGCACTCATACTGGCATTGACATATAAATGAGAACAACTCTCTTAGAAAATACTTTGACAATATGTCATATAGCAGTGTAAACATTCATGTTCCCTTTAATGCAATATCACTCCCAAGAACTGATCCTAAAGAAGTAACCCCCCCAAAAATATATTCAATGCAATGTTATTTACAATGGCTAAAAGAAAATAATTTCTCCAATAACATGATAGTTAAGTTTTGTATTTTTATTTAATGGCCCTGTAATATGCTCATACATTAAATAAAAATACAAAAAGGGCCATTAAATAAAAATACAAAAAGGAAAATGTTTATGTTACAATATTAAGTGGGAGGTGGGAACATAAAAATGCCTGACTTGGATTATGTCAAAAAATAAAATAAAATTTGTACACAGAAAAAGACCATAAAGAAATACAAAAAACAGTGGTTGGCATTGGGTGCTATAATAACAGTGGGTTTTCCTTTTCTTTTTATAGTTTTCCATATTAAACATGGATTTCATTACATACACACACACATACACACACACACACCACCCCTGAAATTAAGTTGCTTTTAATTTGATGACTCTCAACAGAAAAAAAGCTTCTCAACTATTGATCTTTAAGATCCAGGGGGAAAATTAATTACAAATAGGAATTTTGCAAACCATAAAACAGTATATAAATGGATGTTATAAACCGTTCATCCATTTACTGTTTTTATTTAAACTCAATAAACTGTTGAGATTAATCAAAGACTGTCACACTTACTTGTTACATCACTAAAAATATAATAATATTCGTTGGCTACACTGATAATCAAATTTGATAAAGTATGTGAAAGCACTAAGAGCATATAGTGCTATTATTTACTTATTTAGTCTCCTCTTTGCTCCATATGAAGGATATGAGATGAGTTAATTATTACTATTATTTCTGTATGGCATTACTAATTTTTCTGCTCATGGATCTTTTCCTTCATTCCTGGAAAATTAAAAATATACCAGATATGAAATTTTAAATGAACTTAAAAATTTCTAACCATTCTTACCAATGCCAGAAAATATTGAATGGTCACTCCAACTCCTTCCCCAGTCTTTTCCATTTGCATTAGTGTCTCCAGTGTCTTGTCCCCAAGCAGATGATTCAGTTTTCCTCTTGCCTGCAGAAGCAGGTGAAACAGAGTTCCACTTCTCCTCACCTGCACTGATCTGTGAGGACAGTTTTACAGACTTTTCATTCCAGCCTCCTCCATTTACAGTGAGGTTTTCATTCAATCCTGAAGAAACTTAAAGAAGAGAAAACAAATATTAAAAACTGATACATGACTCCTTGTTAAAACCGGGATACTTTCAAATTTCTATGATAGCTCAGTTTATATTTTTTACTCATTTCACCCTGTCCTCTAAATAGCTTGAGCTTTAAAGATGAAAATAAAGAATTTAAAAAGCGACACGACCACCATGGATGACTTTTAATTTAAATGTTAAGAGTAGATTTGAACTTTATATACAAATGTTTTCAACAGCAGAATGACTTGCTCAAAGGAAGTACAACAGAACAAACAGGAAAACAACACATTCTAGAATACTTACCCACTAAGAATATAAAGGCTTCTCCTTAGTTACATGTTCTTTCCTTAGGTATTTACATATTTATTATATATAAGGCAGTAATTCTAAAACCTGGCTACACATTAAAATCAACTAAAAAAATTCTTAAAAGTAGATACTGGAGCCTCAGCCCAACAAATTAAAACCAGAAACTCTAAGGAGAAAGCCCAGGCACCAGTATGTATGTGTATACACAAATATACTAGGGTGTGTGTGTGTGTGTGTAAGCACATGTTTCTTTATATATATATATGGTCTGTTGTTTTTCTAAGCTTCCTCAATTGTAATGTGCAGCCAGGATTGAGAACGAGAACAAAGGAAGCTGACAGTATTAAGAACAAGCTTAAAATGAGAAAGTGCCTTTTCATTTCTGAATTTATGTTTTGCTACCACACTATAGTTTTTAGGTAAGGTATATCACTCTACTTAATTCAATCTTTATCATCAACAATAAAGTATATTTTACATTTGTGAAGCACTGTGTAACTTTAGATTATAGTCCATTTATTGCGAAATATTTGATACTGTTAAGGAAGCAATTTAAAAGATTATAGATATTAAGGCTTTTTTCTCCTGTATATGCTTATATTAAACACAAGTCCTCCCCCCGCCCTGCCCCCAATCCTTCTTTTCTCCAATGGCTTAAAAGATACAAGCAAGAATCAAAATTGCATATTTAATATAAATAGTAATAACCTATTTACTAAAGGAATGTTTTTACGCATGTTACACATAAGAGAGAAGGGGAAACAACTAGAACATACCAAAGACTGTTAGAAGTGGGAGTGATTTTTCTTTTTATCTATTTTCCAAAATCTCTGGGCTGTGATTGTTACTTTAGTAATTAAAAATCATTTTAAGCTTTTTTTTCCCTTCTGTGTCATTCATGTGAGGAAAGAGACATGTAAGTTTCTATTTTGATGGGCCTTCAATTTAAGTTACATTTAATTTCTCTCACCCTGAAGTGAAGAATCTCCTTTTCCAGACTTAAAGTTGCTAACTTGAATATTTAGATGAGAATCACCTGGTTAAAATAGAAATAAAATTTATTTAATACTAAATAGGCCACTATGCACATTAAATTAGGAGTAACATACAAATTAATTTTACTTACTATTTATAATAAATTGCTCCTTCAAGTACTAAAAATTCTTTCACTGGAAAAGAGCCATTTTTACTCACAACATATTTCACATTTCCTTAAGGAAGTGAGCTCTTTAGTTACCAGATTCTTAGTCAATTAAAATGCCAATAAAGGATCTGAAAATTGTCCAAGTAAATATAGAGTCAGCCTTTCTATAATGGTTATCGAGATTCTTTTAAGTAGGAACTGGAGAACTGGGCTCTGTAATTGGATTCAACTTTGCCATCTCAACAATACCAGCTGCCTTTTCAACAATTCTGGAAGCAAACACATCAGCTTAGGAACTTTGCCAGTATTTGGGACCAGGACTTAGGAAATATGTCAAAGAGGTGAGAATACATGTTATAACAAAGATACTATTTCTCTGATACTAAGAAGCATAATGATCACAATGTATCAGAAAACAAGCATGACTCAGGATTGTGCTAGCAAGGAAGGCATGCACAAAACAATGAAAAAGGGTTACCAACAAAAACACTAAAGTATGGCTAATATGTGACAGTGAAAATGGTTAAGTAGAAGTCATTGCTGTACCAAAGCAATAAATTCCACTAAGTCATCAAGAAAAAAGAAAAAGATAACAAGGCTAAGAAAGTGGTGGAGAGGCAATTTATAAAAAGATGAAGATAAGTCAATGCCTTGAAGCAAATTGAATAATATCACTCTGCAGATTGATGTCCCCAGAGTAAAAATGATGGCAATGTGAAGAGCTATCAAGAAGCCATCAGTATTAGGTAGTTTGAGCACTGGAGATAGCTTGGGAAGAACGTTAGTTCAATAATCTTTGAAGTTCCAGTCTAGCTTTATCAAACACCTATGGCATTCTCAAAAAGTTAGGGCAATAAGAAGCCCTGCAATACCCAGAGGTTGCTTGTTTCATCTTGGAGTGAAAGTACCCAACATGCAAAATGATGACAAATAATTCCACTTAATATGTTGTCCACTATAAGAAATGAAGATGTAAGAGAGTTGGGGCAAAGGAAAATACACAAGAAAAAAAGAGGCAACATCATTTTCTCATGAGATTCAAGGCAGAAAGGCAAGTTTAATTTAATAGGCCATTCATTAGGCAGTATGTGACAAGTAACACTGCCGGTATCAGGTAAACCAATACATGGTCCACACTGCTCTCACGAAGCGGGGTAGGTATATCAGCACAATTATGTAGGCAGTTCAAAATAGTCAGATTTTGACATAATGATATTTTGTATATCTGATTAAAAGGAGTTGGAGTTGATGAATCACTCTTATGTTCCACTAATATACCTTTATTCTTCTTGGAACCAACAGGAAATGATGCAGTTGTAAGTTGCTCGGTGGTAACTGTGATGGTATTTTCTATCCCAGGGATAGTTGAATCCAATGAACCAGAATCAGTCTGCACCTTATCACGTTTACGTTGCTGTCGTTTCTCTCTGTGACTAATTTTAGTTTCCCAGGCTCCTGACACAGCCCCAGAAAAAAAAATGTTATTCAGTAAGGGGAAAACAAAAAAGGTGTAGTTTCAGGGGGAGGGGAGGAAATGGGGTAGGGCACACAAAAATATCATGATAAATTTAGATATTAAACTAAAAAGCAAGAGCACGGATTCTATTAATTTATCCTAAGATTTATTCTAATCTCATTATGTTGTGTTAGGCAGCTAACTGCCATTATTTATTCTCATAATGTTTATCAAATTTGTCATCTATGGTTTAAGAAAAATAATATATAAGTCATCTTGTATCTTTATCTTGCTTGACAGAACTGATAGGAGTGTTATATATAACTACTAATAACTGAGTTTATTAGGTGATGACAATAAATGGCTCACTAAAAAATTTTGCATACAGCCCTCTAGGGATAGCATATTTAAGAACAAAGGGGAAAAACCCAAAACATACTCTAGGAAACAAAGACAAAACAAATGGCTTTTCAATTGCTCAAGATATTGAGCTAGACCTTAAATTTCAAGATATTCCTTTAGGAAAAGTATTATTAGATCCTTAAATGATTTAGATTAAAAAGTGTTTCCTAACAATGTCACAGATCTGTACATTAAAATCTACAGTTATTAAAAGAACTAGATACAAGATTAAGCAAAACAAATGCAGCTTTGTTATAATGCACTTTGGTAAAAAGGATTAAACTTTTTTCTATAGTCCTTTCACTTGCTCAAATACCTTCATCAACTTCCTTTCCATCATGGCGTGAACTGTTTTGCACTGCTTTAGCATCTGACTTTGATTTCTTCTTATTTTTCTTTGACTGAAAGTAAAATAAAATGTTACTTAATATTTCATTATGTTTTTAAAAAGATAGGAGTCAGTAAAATACATAATGAAATGCATAATGCTGACAACCAAAATACTTAATGTTTGATTAAAAAACAACATATTAAATGGCAATAATAGGTTACCATTTATTGAGTGGTTACTACATGGCTTTTTTATACTCATTTATTAATTGTTTAAAAACTCAATGGAGAGGTATTATTTCTTTTTACAGATGAGAAAATGAAGACTTCGAGATGTTACATATTAGATAGGCTGTTCTGGGTCACATTAGGATAGTAAATGGTAGAATCGAATCAGGAAATAGGTCTCTCTGGCTCCAAAGTCTGTGCCCTTATACATCATGCTATCCTAACTTAAATCATAAAGTATTAAAATATGGTGTTTTTAGAACAATAAAATTAAAATCCTTTTCTCAGTGTTCAGAAGATAAATGATGTACTGATTATTGGTTTTGGATTTCATAAAGCTGACTATTGGCATACCCTACGTATAATAAATTAATGTCAATTGTACAAAGTAGATATTTTGTCAGTTTCAAAGCAACATGAAACATCTAGGATTTATATATAGTAGATGTTTAATACTTCATTTAAGAAAAAAATACACACACACAAGATATGAACATTTTGGAATGGACTTCTAACTCCCTTCCAATAGTATTTTCTCCTTTCAAAAGTTCACTGAAAACGTCATAAAACCATGATTTGTATGTTTTGATAAATGCTTCCAGAAAATATTAATGAAATAGTGATTTTATTTATACTGTGCATTCACTAATTTATTTATTGAGATTGACTATGCAGTACTGCTGTGCACTGTCTTAAAATTAAGTTTACAACTAAACAGTGATTCTATCTTTATAAATGTTTTTTATGGGTAAGCAGTAAATGAGTTTAAGTAAGCAATAAATGACAGCTAACTGTTTTTCCTAACGAAAAACTACTTGCAAATATTCTCAAGTGGCATGACCTCTTTTATTTTTGTTGTTTTTGCTGGCATGACCTCTTTAACGCAATTTAAAATTGTCTTTAATGATGGAAGTATATTAAAAAAACTATTAAACCTTTTTTTACATTCCCTATAGTTGATGTGCATTTGTTTATTTCATTGCATGTTCTTATTATCATGAACATGTATCATGTTTAACGTATTGCGCTTTATTACATCTACCAAACCAGGCTCATATTTACTTTTTAAAAAATAAGATATAATCCACATATGATACTTACCTTTTTTAAGTGCATAATTTAGTGGTTTTTTAGTATATCTGAAGTTGCACACTGTCACCATTATCTAATTCCAGAACATTTCCAACTACCCAAAAAAGAAATGCAATACCCAGTAGCAGTCCCTCCCCACTACCTTTTTCCCACTGGCACCCACAATGAATCTGTCTGTCTGTCTCTGATATACACTCTTAAGTAAGGATAACACATTGAGTATCTGTCAATACAGTCAAGAGCGTGGGTCAGCAAACTTTTTCTACAAAGGACCAAATAGTAAATATTTTAGGCTTTGCAGGCCATATGGTTCTACATGTAGCAATCACACAACTCTGCCACTGTAGCATGATAGTAGCCATATACAATATATAATTGAAAGGGTGTGACTGTGTTCCAATAAAATTTTATTTACAAAAATAAGCATCTGGCTGCATTTGGGGGGCCAGAGTTTGCCAACCCTGATCTGGAGCAGCCCTGTCAAACAGAAATATAATGCAGGCCACATATGTAATTCAAAAATTTTAGAAGACACATGCTAAAAATTAAAAAAAAAATAGGTAACATTAATAATGTATTTATTTGAACACATCCAAAATACTATCATTTTGAAATGTAATCAATAAAAAAAGACTATTAATATAAAGATAGTATGAAAAAGAGTGCTAACTAGCCACATGTGGCAAGTGGCTATCTTGTCAGACAGTGCAGAACTATAGGAACTAACTAAAAGTAACACCCATTTTACAGGTTAAGGAACCTGAGGCCATACAGAGATTAGCCTGCTGCTCTTAGAAATATTCTACTATTCTGTCTTTCTACATTTAACTCCAAATACAAATTTTATCATGTATTAGCTATGGGATTCTGGGCTAAATCATTCTAAACCCTTTCCCCCATTATTTGGGCCAAAAGTTCCTACTGACCTCACATAGGGTTCTTTTAAGGATTAAGTAAAACGTGAAAGCAGATTGCTAACTACAAAGCAGCACACGTAAAAAGGTTTTTTTAAAGGAGAGAAACTATGAAAAAAGATAGAGATTACATTCACGCTGAAATCAATACTGTGATTTGTCACTAAATCTTCAGAAAAAACAAGAAAGATTATCTTGGTTTAGGCTTTAGTCTTGTTTGATTTTAATATTTATTACCTTTAAAAGTAACTAAAAAATAATACCCAGATGAGATTTAATATTATTAAAAACTTTAAAATAAATATGCATACGTACTACTAATTTGCCCCAGTCATCCTACTGAGGTGAAACAAATGTCTTACTTCTGAGCAGCTCCGTTACAGCTAATACTTTTGAAGGAAAACTGGGAACACATACAGTTTTGGCTCCATTGTCACTAAAGCCTCCCCCACCCTCATTTGTTGTCAGGTTCTACCATGGAGCTAAGTGAATTATTAAACTAGCCTCTCTTGCATGGTCTTCATGCAATCAAGATTTATTAAATACCTACTATGTAACAGACATTGTTTTAGAACCTTGGTTTACAGAACTGAATAAAAGTTTCTACTTATAGAAACTGTGCTATAATCTAATAGGAGAAATAGGTATGTAAATGAGACATTTGGAGAAATTCTTATCTTCAAGGGCTTCCCTGCCAATGCTCATCTCCCAACATATCAATGCCAGTCCAATTAATTTACATTTCCATTAAAAAAATCCCAGACATTTCCTCTCAGCTATAACATATAATTCCTTATATGACATATAAGGTCTTCTACAAGTTAATCTCAACCTTATATTCTTTTATCACATATATAATCATTTGGTTCCAACAAGACTGTCATCTCTAAACATTCTTGTCTGCCCAAGTTGTACTGATTGTGGATTTCCTCTCAAAATAAAGTGCTGCAGCCAGGGTGTGTAGGGTGATTTTCTTTATACCCTGAACATCTGATTGATATTCAATATCTGAAATGACCTGTACTCATTTTTTCTTCTTAACCCAGCTCAAGTTCTACCCCATTTGCTCTATTCCTGTCGCTTTCCCCTTTTTCTCTCCCCTACATACAATCTTGTATCTTTAAACATTTAAAACTGCCATGAATTTTACCATTTGTCACAAACTTCCTTAGACACTGCCAATCCTGTTTAACTGTGCAAGTGTTCATATACATATATATATATACACACACACACACATATATATTTTTAAAAAATAACATGAACTTTCTGAAAGCAGAATAAAAGAATCAATAGAATCTTTATTTTGCTTTATTTAAATGATTCATGACAGGTACTGATATACGAAAATGAAGAAAAAAAGAAATCTGCTCTTTAGGAAGTCTGTCTAGCATCAGATATTAGCAGAGGCTCAGACGTAGCACAAAGGAAACTGCTTTAACCAAAACCTCCAACATTATTTGAAACAAGTATCAATTAAAACATTAGAAGAGATCTGAAAAATTTGTAAAGGAAATCTCTCCTTACTGACTTCCATTAGAATTTCACATTTTGTCTTCTCTTCAGCTCATACACACAATACAGATATTACAAAAAGTTTAAACTGTAATAGTCTCATTAGAAGAAACCTGTCAGTTATGTCAAATATATATGTATATGTATATATGCATATGTGTAGGTATATACATAGATACACACACATAAAGAGCACATATATGCATGAATAAACAAACAAACGAATAAATAAAAATACTCCTTAGTGAATGAGTGCAACAGAGGTAGATGTGAACAAAACAAACTCCATCTCTGTGTCCTGGATTTCATTTTTAAGTTTCATGCTGTGACCTCTGACCAACTTCATTGTGCTTAGGAAGCATACAAAGCCTCTAGTTGATGATTATCTGTGTTCCTTAAAATGTAGCCATAAACCATTTTTGTTAGCAACAGCCATAATGGCATGAAAACCAAGATAAATATCAAACTGGTAATAGTATAGATTATAAGCAATCATATATCACAAGACCACCAGGAGGTATGACCCCTGCCATTACTGCATTCTTTGTCCCTTTGTCTGGTCAACTGTTAGTACTAAAGTCAGACTATCAAAAAAGTACTGTAACAGGGGTCTGTGGTGGAGAATAACGCACAAAACTGCTGGGCCGTCTGTCTGCTCTGGCCTAATATTCCCATAAGTAAATTACACTTGTAATAAATTCTGTTACAGTCTATGGAATCTTTTAGTCTGAAAGTATCTTCTCATTTTGGTGGCCATTACACCTTTGCCCCACTGTTGGACAAAGGAATTAAATGGACAATGAATACACACACACACACACACACACACACACACACACACACACACACACACACACAGAGTAGGTATTTAGCCGCTTGGGACTTACTATTTGCATTTTGAACAGCAAATGACTCTAGTTTTTAGAATTTAGACAATTAAAGAACTTCAATAATCATTAGATCCAATATCATTACTTTTAAAAACTACCAAAGAATATTTACAAAATACAATGGATAAGTTCTTAGGAAATTCTCAGTACCCAAAGAAATTAGTTTAGAGAATTCTAAAAACTCATTGGAAGGAATTATCCAAAAACGCAAATAAGCAGCACCAATACCCAGATAGTAACCTATGTGTGGAATATACGGTAAGTCACTCAAATAGAACATTTGAGTTAAGTATGCCAGGTAGAGGGGCTTGCTGTTCACTCTCATAGCAATGGTGAAATAAGCTTGTTGTTCTTATACTTCTGTGAGAAAAAATTGAGCATATACTCCAAAATGTTTATTTGAAAATTTTGTACATATCCTACTACTGGTAATGTAAACAGTTGTAAAACATAACTATTTTTAACGAGAGCAATATGACTATGCTTCATTATTTTTGAATAAATTCATTTATTTTAATATGACTATGCTTCATTATTTTTGAATAAATTCATTTATTTGAATAAATTCATTTATTTTAATATTTTTGAATAAATTCATTTATTTTAATATGCTTCATTATTTTTGAATAAATTCATTTATTTTAATATCTGACAAAGGTAAAGAGAGCCAAATGGAGGACATACGCCATCATGACAATAATTTTTCAATCTAATTCTCCAAATATGCCAAAGTTTTTGTGGAACTTTAGTATAATTCACTCTTTCTCCACATCAACCAGTTATTCCTGCATTTGAATCTATAGGTTCTACTTTTGGGGGGGCGGTATCGTTAACAAATGGATTCACTACAAAGATTTAGAAAGTTTTAAAAAATACTGGTGTAGTGCTGTCGCTTATACAGCTCTTTCTAATTAACCCAAGTCAGTCTCAGAGTAATTCTATGAAGCAGATGCTATTATTTCCACTTTACAGATGAGAAAAGGGAGGTACAGAGAGATTAACCAACTCCAAGATCATGTAATTAGCAAAGTGATGGAACTGGGATTTGATCTCATATAAGTGTGTTCTAGAATCTGGGCTGCTAAATGCTCTTTTTCTGTCAGAAAACTGTTCCCAAGCTGTTAAATTATGCATATATGAGAATTTTCACAAGTAACTGACAAGTCATTTTAATTAACAATATCACATAATGATGTAAACTTTTCAGAATACACTCTTCATTGCATGAGTGTCTTAAAAAAAAAAAATCAGCTATTTTCAGACACCTTGTTAAACTTTCCTTAACAACGAAGAGACAGATTAAGTATAAAATTTTCCCAAAAGT
This sequence comes from Pteropus vampyrus, assembly GCF_000151845.1. Lineage (NCBI taxonomy): Eukaryota > Metazoa > Chordata > Mammalia > Chiroptera > Pteropodidae > Pteropus > Pteropus vampyrus. The sequence goes on along the minus strand of NW_011888996.1, from coordinate 2,468,281 downwards.
ATCTGCTAAGCGGATAACCATTTGTCATTATGAAAAGATCAACACATTTAAAACACTTAGTTTCTACTGTTAAAAAAAAAAAAAATGTGTGGCCCACTTTTAAAGTTGTACCCTGAATCACCTTATAATCAAATACAATAACCATCTTATAACTAAATAGCTATAAAAGTGTTTTGCCACAATATAATTAATGAATCTTTTTTATAGAATAAAAGATTCTACATTCTATTCTAGATGATTACCACCTTGTCCTTACCATAATTTAAAGGTCTTCCAATTTGCAGTTAGGCTTTAACATCTTTTGTCATCATAGTTTTCTAGAAATAACACAGTGAACAAATTTCATGCCTGGTGCTATCTTTATAACTTTATCTCTTTACCCTCCAAGTTTTATTTTCTTGGTTTAATTTCAGTCTAAGTGGCCCCTCCATTGGTGATTTTTTATTCAGTTTTTCCACACAAAATTTTTTTTTATTAAAAAAGTGATTTAATGTTGAGAATACATCCCTGTATCTCTTTAGTTGCTCACAAAAAGAGTTCTTTATGCATTTCATTATTAAAATAGAATCTAGTAAGTTCCCCAAGCTGTAATGTTAGAAACATCTGTACTTTCTCTCAATTTGCAATTTACTCTGATACTAATTAAAGCATTAGTAAGCATTAGTAGTGTTTTTATGCTGCGTCCAACAGTATATGCTGATGAAGGAAGTGTGTTCGTTGATTGTCATATTCTTTTTGCTAATTTTACCATGGCAGAAAGAATAAGTGTTTTCCCATGGTATGTCTCTCTTTAAACAATAAGCTGCAAGAGAAACTTCTAAATATTTTTATTTTGTAAAATTCTGTCATACTGAGTACTGCATAAACAAACATCTCTAAAGAAAACTAAAGAAGTCGGTCTTCACATTCTGAATGCTTAGATGGCCTGCTAATTAGGACAGTTTCAGAGTATTTTTAGCTAAAATCTTAAGGCACAGTATAGATGGGACAGGTTTCTTATCAAAAGAAATATATTCCTATTTCAAAATCTTCCTTGATTTCAATTTTGGAGGACCAATGATCTGTTTAAATCGTCTTAAATTTGCTTGCATTATTATCATCTACAATCTGCAGCTTCTTGATAAGTTTGTTTACTAAAGGTTAGTTTAGGTTAAACTGCGTAGTACAATCAATTAACACATAGAATTGAGCACACATATGTTGCAATCTGTCAGACTATGCTATAAGCAAAGAATCAATGAGAGTACTTTTCCACTTGTAACTTCCCATTCTTCTCAGGATCCCTCTCACAGTGTCTTACTACCCCCTCTAACATTCTAAACAAGGGTGTCAATGGCTAGTAGCCACATGTAAAATATGAGTAAAGCCTAATTTTTAAAAAAATAAAAAACCAAGTATAAACAGGAAGGCTAATATTTTCTTTCATCATCCCAATGGATCTTCTTGTATACTCCACTTTGAAGACTGTGGTCTTAAAAGCATATGCTGAAGTAGTTCTAGGACTAAGTAATTTGCCCTCAAATTCACAGAACTTAAAAAATCAAACAATTATGAGCTGGTTATCAAAGAAAACTCACAAAGACGACTTTCCTAATTAAGCTCATCTTTAATTTCTTAACATTGAATGAATATTCCTAAGATTAGACAATAACCCCAAAATAAGTGACATCATTTATTAGAGTGACAAAAGGTACATTTTGACAGTAAAACTAGATCGACTCAAATGGCTAACTGCTCTCTTAGCAGATTTTGCTATTTTGAAGAATTGCAAAGTATAAAGAAAGGCAGGGCAGCGCCCAATTCCTGCTGAAAATATCAACTTAGAGAGTATAACCTATTATTTGTAGAGCATCAAAACTATCATAAAAGGGATACTGTACAAATTTTAAGTTAAATGACACTTTACAATTAGTTACACAAAGCTTAGTAGCCAATTTCCGAATGTAATCCTTATTCAATTAATTAATCCTCTATTCTGGAAAGTACTGGTCCATAAAAATTTTAGTGAACTGGTATCTGTAATATGTTTTGCCCTATAATCATCTAAAGTCTCTGTTGGGAATGTCAGGAGTGATAAAGGAAATGAAAAAGAGGATGCTGAGTATTTTATAAAGGTTAGAAAAGAATGTTATGATGCTCTGGTCCATCGACTAGCAGCTGGTATATAAGGTTTTTTTACTGACTCATGGCAAAAACGGTTCTATTTTCTATTTTAGTTCTTTCTACTTCCACTGTGTCAAATTCCTTTCTTTTTTTGTACTGGTGATTTTTAAAATGTACATGACAAAATTAATAATTGTTAGTGAAATTTATTTTGAAAACTTTTAGCAACTGCTACTTGAAAAGCCTGAGAACCATTGCTTTAGGATCAATTTCAACCACTTTCTGTCTTGACAAATAAGGCATGTACTTTACAATGCTCCAAATTTTGGCACTATTCATTTTTCTCACTTGTCTCAAACATACAGATAAGTTGGGCATGGTTAAATGGCAAAAAATAGGTGGCCCAAGGGGCATACTAATTACATTTCTCTACTTTGTCTGTACCAGCAGTTCTTAGTAACCTGGTGCCACAATGTCAGAATGAAATTAATTATGAAAAGTATCACAAACCTTTTTAAAAGTAGAGAGGTTTGCAACTGATTTCTCCTTTGGGGGTGGGTGGGGGCAGGGTAATTTAAACTACAGTCAAGATTATTCCATTTACTACTATTCTGATACATTTTGCTGGTAGGAAATAAGTTATAGGTACAGAAAGTGCCTACAACTTTCACTTTACTTCTTTCTCCTTACTCTGGTATTTATTTTCTTCCACATCACTTATCATCAACTGACATTAGAGAATACATTAGTTGTATTTCCCACTAAACTTCATGAAAATCGTGACTCTTTTTTCAATGATTTTACCAATTATATTCCTAGTGCCTAATTAAGCTCATCCGTTTTACCATTATATTCCTAGTGCCTAGAATAGTACCTTGCACACAGAAGGTATTCAATTAATATTTGGTTAATCAATGAAAGAGCCTAAAACTAGACTGCATTACATATAGCCCTGGCTGTCCAACTCTCACTGCCTCCCCACATAAAACCTCTGAGCTATTATATTTGTATACTTGATCCATCACCCAAGCCATAAAATTATTTAAATGTTTGGTGGGAGCTCATAAATTATGGTATATCACACAGCAGCATGACTATCAACTCGCAATCTTAAGAAATTTACAAGAAACCTTTCTTAAGAATTCTTTTTATCTAGCCCCGAACTCTTTCCCAGCTATGTTTCTCCCATTTCCAATAGCTTAAAAAATTAATTTCACTTGGAAATCCCATTCTCACCTCAATCTTAGCATGTTTAAAACCAAATTCACCATTTCACTGTATTTTGATCCCCTCTTGCCACTTACTGCCTGAAGCAACCATAGTATCATGGAAAAATGATGGTCTAGAGCAGAAGACCTGGTTCTGGTCTCAGTTCTGCTATTAGGAGTTTAGACACAAAGGTCTAGGAGCAGAAATGAGGATTCTCTGGAAAGATATTCCTTCTTTTATATAAAACTACTTTGTTTACCTTAAAAGGGAACCTTGAAAACCCAAGAAATCATGACACTATAGACTCTGTGGCACAAGGGAGCCTAAAAGGTCCAGAGTTCAAGACCTAGATAATCAGACCACACCAAGGCACTCCATGTAACGAAACATTTTAATGAATCTGAAGGACTATATTAGGAGTTTGAAATAGGGGTTCAGGAAAAAGAGGTCATATGTAAATATTTTAGGCTTTGCAGACTATAAGGCCTCTGTCTCAAGCACCCAACTTTGCTGTTGTAGTACAAAGCAGCCATAGACAATAAAAATATGTGTCTGTGTTCCAACAAAACTTTCAGATATAGAGCCAGAATGACCAGCAGATCATGGTTCGCTGGTTTTAAAACTATAGTTTCTAAAATGTATTAAGGAAAGTAAAACACAAGTACATGTGAACTCTCTGGGCATGAAGGCAGTCTCTATTTTGCTAAGAACTGCTATAGCTTATGCTTGTTTAAAAATCAATGCTGCCTCAGAATAATTCTGTCTTTAGTCTTCTAAACACTGATCACTGCTAGAGCACTGGTTCTCAAATTTCTTGGTCATAGGCTATTCCTTTAGACTCTTAAAACACACTGAGGATGTCAAAGAGCCTTTGTTTATGTGGGTTATACCTGGTATCTATCATATTAAAAATTTAAACTACGATATTATTTAAATTTATATTAATTTCAAAACAATAAACTAATTATTGTATAATTATATCTACATAAAAATATTTTCCAAAACAAAAACATTTTAGTGAGAAGGGTGGCATATTTTACATCTGCAAATATCTTTGATGTGTGGCTTCATAAAAGACAGCTGGATTCACCTATCTGCTTTTGCATTCAATTTACTGATATTTTATGGAAGCACATAAAGAAAATCTGGCTACGTATACATAGATATGTAACTGGAAACAAAAGGAGTATTTTAATAGTTTTTTCAGATAATTGTGATATTTGATATCACACAAACGATTAGTCGTTGCCAAGGGCTGAGGTAAGGAGAGCAGTGGGAATAAAGGGGAGTGAATGCTAGCTAATGGGCACAAGATTTCTTCCTGGGAAGAGAAAAATGCTAAAAAATTAGATTGTGGTGATGGTTATACAACTCCACAAATAGACTAAAATCATACACTTGAAGCAAATTTTATAACCATAAAATATTTCAAAATAAAGCTGTTTTAACTAAAAAGAAAGAAAACCAACGTGTCTGGAGCTTAAAGAGGGTAAGATTAGGAAAAGAGATTTGTGCCACAGGCAGGGGCTTTAGTTATGATCAAGATTATGGAGTAAAAGCAATAGAAAGTTACGAAGGGTTTTAGGTTGAGGAAGAAAAAAACTATTACACTCAAACTTGTGAGTTGGTAGTTTATTAAAAATTGTTACAATGGGAATCTGAAACAGCATTAATGAACTTTCCATATTCTTTTACATTAAAATCCACTGGTCTACAATGTACTTTGAATGAATCTTTTACACTTGCTTGATTTTGTAATATGCAAGCATTAGTCTTTTGGAAAATATTGGTTCACTGAATCATACACATCTTCCAAAATGTTAAAACATTCCATTATATACAATTTATTTTTTAAAAAATCACATTTGTTAACATCACAACTGATTTCATCAGAAATTCTTTAAGCCCTGGGATGTTATCAAGCTCATGGTGGCAGATACAAATTTTCCAAATTCTGAATATCCATGAAGTGACAGGATCATCTTGATTATTTTGAGAAAATGTCTGCAAATACCCAAGTCTAAATAACCATGGCCTATCAGTTGATCTTTCAAATAAAAATGAAGTTACATAAAATAAGTGGCTAATCCAGCTTGCAATTCAATTGTGCAGGTGTTTTTCCACAAGACAACCATTTTTCTTTGGTTATGTAGCATACTTTATACATAATTCCTATTTCAGTATAGAGAATAATTAAAAAGCATGTATTCAAAGGTAAAGATTTAATAAAATTAACAATTATTTTTACTGCTTCATCAAGGATATTCTTAAAGGAAACTAGCGTTTATTTGTTTATTATTATGATGAGTGGACTGTAATAAAGAATACCATTACTAGTAGTTTGATGTGACGCCCTTGATTTCTGTTGAGTCAGCAGTTTTATCTACTATTGCTTTTGTAACATTAGTGCAAATATCAACACAGTGAAAAGGGCAAATAATATCTTAGTTATTATAAAAATAGTTTTGTTTTCTGCAACCCCTCCTCAGGGGTCCATAGACCACACTTTAGAACTGCTGTCTCAGGGAAACTGAGGGAGCATTATTTACTAGCTATATGATCTTGGGTAAGTCACTAAACTCTTTTTAATGAGCTATTATAAAATGTCTGTGTGTGTGTGCACGTGTGTATTCACCCCTCTCCGAGCTGTTAATCACGATTAAGAGATGTGGGAGTATTCTGTATACTGTGTAGCATCATAAAAATGCTAAGAGCATACTAACACATAAAATAAATGATAACAGTATTTCGGTAGACATCACTGAAATCATCTGACCAATGTGATGGTGACCAAATTTTATACATTTGTTTCTGTTGTTTCTCCTACTAACAACCTTTATACTTTTATCTTAATTCAGACCCTTACAATCATAGATGCAAGACTGAACTATCAATCATAAGTGTTGCGCCAGGTTTTACATCCTAATACACCTACTCTATATCTAAGCTTTTAATCATATCTCAACCCCGCCCTGACCAGTCAAACTTGTCTAGGGCTTTCCCATGAGTATGTCTGAATATGTTCTTTTGTTTCAGCTGAATAATGTCTGATTGTGTCATATCCAAAACAAAACAAAAGAAAAAAAACTTTATAGATTTATAACTCTTGTCACATCCAGTTTTTAGACAAAGTTTTATCTATGAGGCCTACTCAAGTGATAGGGCAAGGTATTCACTATCACAGCTTAGAGTGCAATTACTATATGGGCAAACTGCAATTCTCAAAGTGTCTAAGATGTGGCTCTGAGAGGAAAACAAACGTACAAGAAAATAAGTTAACAAACGTACAAGAAAATAACCTTAACTTATTTAGATAAGTAGATCTAAGATATGTTTGTTTACAAAAGAAAGAAAAGAAGTCTAAAAATGTCACTTATTTAAAACACAAAAACACAGTGCAATAGTATAAAAAATTAACTGAAATCAGAGAGTCACCTGGATTGAACCAAGTTAAAAAGCATAAATTCAAGATGCAGGATGGCAAAAAGAAACACTAGCCATCAGCTGAAGCATTTATTCTTTGCAAAAAGTAAAATCAAACAGACAATAAACCAAAAGTAGAAGCTTTGTACTGAACAAGCAACAGCAACTTAAAGGAGGAGGGACTGTTAAGTGATTAACAACACCTGGGCTTTGGCATCACAATGAGCAGGGTTCAAATCCCAGTTCAGAAACTGTATGAAATTAGTGAAAACACAAAATCTGTCTATGCCTCAGAGCCCTTATCTGTAAAATGGGGCTATTACTGTCTGCCTGGCAGTATTTGAAAGGATCAGAAATGATACAGATAAGTAAAAGGCAGATTTTGAAGTGAGGATAAAGAAACGTGAATAAATATTCTATAAAGCCTTAAAGGTATACCTAGTAAGTGCTCAATAAGTTGTCCCCACTAGCTATAGTAAATATATTTATATATATACTCATATCTCATCTTGCACAATGTCTGCCATATTATAGAGTACAAATGTCAATTATTATAATTATTTCCTTTCATAAGAAATTTCAGAATAATTGCAAACTTCAAACTGTGGTTTTACATCCTGATACATACACTCTATATATGATTAATCAATCAGAGATAAATGGAGTTTGTTAATTATTCCAGCTATACAATTCTTCTTTTCAGAAGAATTCAGAGTGGAAGCAGGACTAAGTATAAAATGCTCACGAATACAGAGAAAGCCCAGAAACAAGATGGGAAAAGTATACATTTATATTAAGCATATAAACTATTCATGGTATAAATTCACAATCCTTAAATTGTATGCTAACTTGTTAATACAAGTCACTTACTATTTATTTTTCTGCCAATTTCCCTGGGTTACAGGGGGAGAATTGATCTCACCACTTCTTCAGATATTTTGAATCTGTAAGCATTAAGAAACTGGAGCAACTATTTTATACCACTATTCTACGGAGCTGGAGCTGCTGCACTCTGGTTCCTAGAAATCCTTTACCTATCTGTGCTTGTTTTTGGTTTGTTTTTGTAAAAAGAAGTTATGCACGCATAGGCATGGGGGTGGGAGGGGCGGGGGCAGAGTATTCAATGTACTAAAAAATGTTAAATAAAAAGTCCCTCTCCTACAACAGGTGGAAACACTGTTAACAGCTTCTTGTACATCTGCCTACTTTACAAATTAAATCAAACAAAAATGGGTCAGTTCTAACATTGGCAACTGAAAAATGATTAAAAGTTCATGTTAGCTTGGGATAAGTTAGATGGGCTTATTTAAAAATTTAAAAATTTATAAGTGCATAGCCAAACCTTTTGATAATGACCTGAGTATATTTTCTTTTGTTAAAAACAAAACAAAACAAACTTAAACTATGTCTATAAGTAGATGATTATGTCTTCATCATGACAGAAATTTATTTTAACACAATACCATAGGACAATTTTGCTAAGCTTTCTATGTCAGAAATGTACTATTAAGAAAGGTAATATAATTCTGTTTTCAAATAAGAGGTATGTTACACATCTGGAATCTTCACCACCCATCCGTCTGCTATGATTACTTGAGGTTTTCAATTTTCCTTAAATAGGGGGTATATGTACAATTTTGTGAAACAGAGAAGCATCATTTGTATATGTCGCTCTCTTTATTAAGAGCCTTGCATTTAATTTTATATGCTCCCAAACTTACCTTTTCATTTTTCTTTTCTGTCTCTAATGACTGCTTTGCTGTTACACTTCGAGGAGTTCGGACAACTTCCTCCTCAGCCACTTCAATGGTCCGTCCATTTGGCTGCACAGGCAACAAAAAAGAATCTTGTTATCAAATGGTTTGGCAGATCAAACCAAAGATTTGTACTCAGGAAACAGATTATACTACAAAAAGTTCTACCCCTGACCCAAATTAAAAAGGTTTTTGCACAGTCATGTTATCTAAAGTACTTGGACTCTTTATTATCCTAGTAATTGTTTTGTAATAAAGAAAATCTATAAATAAAATTCTGTACTACAAATGAAATTTTTTTATCTCACCCAGGTATCTCCCTCAAACAAACATACAAAAAATAATGGATTAGAAGCAAGAAAAAGGAGAACTAAACTGTATTTGCACTCTGACCAAAGTTAATGAACTTTTTCAGTCAAGGTCCAGGGAAAGCCATAGATGATGCAAATGAATGAGTGTGGCTGAGTTCCAATAAAACTTTACTTGCAAACACAGGTAAAGAACTAAATTTGGTTTCATGGACCACAGTTTGCTGGCCTCTATATTAGATAATCTCTAATGTCTCCTGTAATTCTATAATCTAATGGCTCTACTGTTCTGGGATTAAGAGGCTTTACAAACGACAGCCAGCCACGGCTTAAAAAAGGCTACCTCAGCTTTCCTAACATTCCTGAAATAAAATGATAGCACTTAGAGGTGTTCATGAGTAGAATTAAGCCTGTGAATCTCAAATTTGGTTTTTAATCATAATCACTAGTATTTTTTTTTCTTTTAAAATAAGCACTTCTGAGTCACATCTCCAGAAATGTATTTAGGTTCAGAGGTTTGAAGAGTGGGGCCCAGGTATCTGTATTCTAACCTCTTCTTTCTGGATCCCTCTACTTCTTTTACTAGCCTATTCTCCTCATATACAACACAGTAAGGCAGTAAATCAATATACTAGTTCCAACTGCTTTATTTCCAGTTCTTACAGAATAGACTTCCATCAGATTACTTATTACAGCAGAGCTATACTCATGAAAACAACACAAGTATTCAAAATTTCTATAGTGGACTTTATCTGTATTTGTTCAAAATTATCAGGGATGCAGTTGGATAAAGAAACCATTAATATTCTAAAACCCAATTTGTAGGTTTCCCAAAGATTTATGACAGAAAAATCAAAACAAAAACTGTCTTTTAGTTGATTAAATTCCTAATTAATCCAATCATCTGCTGGGTCTCAAGCAACTTGTTAAAGTCAGACAGCTAATACCAAAATCAGATCTCTTTATTTTTGTTTTGCTTTTCTTTCTTCTGTCCTGTTTTGCCACTTTAATGTTGCCTCTTATAATCTCTAAGTGTGGGGTGGGAAAGGGGAAGGCAGTGCGCAGCGAAAGGTTACTTTGGACTTGGGGCCATATCCACATTAGGAATATAAAACTTAGTTTAACTTTACTTTCCAATATCATCATCTTGTCAATTCTCATGATACTTCTTAGTTCATACTATCTTCTCTAGCCAAATTCACTTTTTCTGATTTCTTGTGGTCAGCCTCATTTTTCTAGTAAGTCATACCAACTGAAAAATCTTGCAGCTTCAATTCCAGTTTCCCAGCTCTTTAACTGGCAGCTCAGAAGGCTTACATCTGCAAAAAACTTCATTTAATCCCTTCAGGAAACTCCATCCTGATCACTTATATATAATACATCCATTTTACTCATGTAAAGGACTGTACTGAGTCATTTAAATTCATCTACTAACTGCTAAAAATTGAGAAATTAAGTGGTTAAAAACTATCTAAAAATCTACTAGAAAATTCAATGCAATTCCTTTGAGACTATCTGCAAACACTGTTGAAACTGCCCCCTAAGCGAAAGATGAAACAATCTTTCCTTTTAAGCAAATATGAAGTCAGAATCCCTCAATCAGTGATCAACAGTGGGAACACTGTTTCCATTTCACAGGCTTTGAAATGATCAGCAAGCCAAAGGTGGTCAGACCATCCAACCTGTGCCAATTTTACTTCCTTCTTTGCAACATCAACTTATGTAAAGGCTTTAACTGTAGCTGTTCTTTCTGGTCTATGCATATTTCTCAATTTTTCACTGACTCTTGAGTTTTATATAGCTCTCATGACTACTGGGATTCCATAAGTCATCAATAATTCCCCACAAATGCCTGCCTGATACCATGAAACAATAAACCTCCTATCACAAGAGTAGAGTCAACAGAATTCTTAGGTAGCAGGAAAAAAGAGTACATTTTGGTGGCTGTGTCTCTCCTACCCATCAGCAACACTAATCTGACCTCTTATTCTGCCATTAGCTGGTCAACAAGGCCTGGTTCTGGAAAATTATTAACCATATTTAAATTAGCTAATCCCTACATGAAAGCATATTATGTAGGTCTGCTCACATGAAAAGCGACTAATTGAAAACTAATACTTCAAATCCAATGTGACTACCAATCGGAGTTTTTATGAAAGTATTATCTTCTCTGATCATGGAGCCTTAAAATATATGGTATATCTACAAAATAGCAATTACATGGGCCTCTCATTGTACCTTCATTTAAAATTCTCCGGAAAATTATGAGGTGCTCCCCCTCCAGGCCCAACTAAAGTTAATTTCATATATAACATACAATCTCTATTTTAAATTAGACTACCCAATAAAGTCCTTCAAATTTTGTGACAACCAGTATCAGAAAAATGATATAATCATTTCTTATATGGATTCCTTGTAGGTAATGCCATGTCTGCATAACTATTATTATACTTTCTCCAAACTCCTATCTCAGGTCCTTTTTTAAAATGCATTCAAATAGTGTGTGTGTGTGTATGTGTGTGTGTGTTGGGAGGGTTGGTGATAAGCCAGAATGAAGACACATGGCTGACAATCAGGAAACTAAAATAGAGGGGGGCCATATACCAGGGGAGCAGGATCTTATTTAATTAACTCTTCATTTCAAGAAAATAAAATTATCCATGTAAGCCAATCTTCAATTTATTAATTCCTCATAATTCCATAAACGTTTATTAAGCATAAGCACTGGGCTAGAGACCTCAGGAACAAGGACATGAGAAAGAAATTTGCCCTCCAGAAGTTTCAAAGTTTAGAAGAAGAAATGCTTAAAAACAGACTTCAACTCCATTTGAGAAGCTTTTACATATTTGTTAAACTGATTCTAAACTGCAAAAGAACCTATGTCCAAGGTAAGCATATATAAGGTTTAACATTTGACGTCTAAAATGAAACCATTTAAATCCTATTTTCACTTAGTTATATAAATTTTATTTATAGCCACAAAATGTAAAAATCATGACTTAAAATGACTTGGAACTCCTTAGGTTTAGAAACTAGAAAGGCAGGCTACCAACTACCAAAAAACAAAAACAAAAACAAACCAAGAAATGGAATATGAAAAGACCATGGGCTTTGGAATTGCACAAATCCGAGATTAAGGCCAAACTTCTATATTTAATCACTGCAATTTTAAGCATTTTCTTTGATTTAACCTTTAATATCATCATTTGTGAATATGAAGAAAATACATACTTGTCTTTATATAGGTTTCTTGTTAAAATGATAGTAAATGAGAGAACACGTGAAAATATACTTCATTTGCTCAAGAAATAGTTTCTTCCCTTCAATATCCTTTCCTCTCCAAAGCTATGATAGCCCATATCCTCATCATCATGTTCCAGCATTCAAGATCTTTTCCCTATTACCATGCTTAAAATAAATGTTAAGTCCTGATGGTCAAGAGGGCCAAAAAAGTACATGTATCTGTTAGACCCAATGCTCCAGACACAAATTCTTTTGGGAAGTTAACAGAATACAAATGATAAGTAAATATAGCTTCTTGGAGGCTAGAAATAATCCAGGCTTGCTCTAGAGATAGCAATATAATGTTATCTTTCTTTTCTAAAACTGCTTGTAGTTTCATAATTTTCTAAGAAAATTACCTAATATTCACTTGTGTTCATTCACTCAATAATCAGTAAGTGAACACAGTAGAGTAATATGTAGAACCCTTAAAACCTCGCAAATGAGAAATAATCCCTGTCCTCAAGAAGCTTAGAACCTAGCAAAGAAAGAATACAGGTATACAACAGCACGTGGCACATACTAAAATACAGACAAAAGGTATACTCTGTCCCCTGCCCGCTTCTCCCCACCCTACCCCTTAAATGGGATAGTAAGGGTTTCAAAGGCAAGCTGACATCAGGGTTGAATTACCAAATGTGTGTCATCCTGGACAACAAGTTACTACTTCACAAGAGTCTCAATTTCCTTAGCACGAGTTATAGTGAGTATACAGGAGGCATAAGTATATGTATTATGTCCAGCTAAAAAGACAAAAGGCTCAAGGTATTATAGAAATTCAAGAGACGTTATCTTTAGCTGACAGATCAGACTATTAGCCTTACAATAAAATAATTTCTGAGAATTTGCCATATGCCAAAAACCTTGTGATAGATGCTTTACATGCACTATCTCACTTAATGGAGAAGAGCCAGTCTTGGTAAGTGTCTCAGTTTTAGTTGTGAAAAGTTCTGATACAAATTCAAGCTAGAACAATTTCTTGTCATTTATTTGAAAACACAAACCATGTTTTTTTCCTCTGCCAAATACTGTGCACATATCAATGACCTATACTAAACATACACATGAACAAAAGATTCAGTCATACAGTAATTTACCAACTTTTTAAATTCAACACTAAATTAAATTCTTAATACTGAGAGAACAATCTTACAGATGTGATCTATAATTCAAATTTGCAAGATCTTACTATATATCCTGAGATATTTCCTTTAGTGGTAAAGATCCTGTGCTTTCTAAACAGCTAGCCAAAAATTAAGCCCTTTTCAGGGATGCCAAAGTACCCACTGTTGACTGCATTAGAAGTGCTCAGGGCTACTTTTTATAGAGGAGAGAGATAACACTCAATACCTGTCATATGGCCAAATTATGCTAAAGATTTCTGAAATATTGGCATTCTGTGGAATAGTCTGAAAACTACTAGCATAGTTGGAAAGAAAACAGAGTAAATTTTAAAACTGGTCAAATAACACCAATTCCTCATTAGGTCTCTTAATTTTGTTTGAGTAAAAATTTAAAAATATTTTCAAGGCCTGCACAACCTTGAGTAGTACATTAATCAATAATGTCGAAGCACAACAAAAACGAGTGTTCAGAGGGCTTATTATTATTCTTGGTAGCTAAGATGAGTGCAATTATTAAAGGTCTTTTCTGTCAAAACTGTTAAAGGTCTTCTGCCAGGCCTCTGGCAGAATAAAATGACAAGATGAAAAAGTCTTGTCATATAACCAAACAAATGGAGCCCAATTCTGGAGCTTTTGTAAAAGTCATTATAATTTTCAGCAGAAACTTGATTCTCCAATTAATTTTAAAAACAATAAAGAAAGTTGTAACTCACTGGGCAAACTGGATTTGTTCTCTGAATACAATGTAATATCCTGGAATGTGTTACTGAAACCAGAGAGGTAGAGTGGAAATAACAGTGAGTTCTTAGACTAGAAATTAGGATACTGTTTTGCTTTTGAAACTCTTTTGCTCTATGGCCTTGTATAAGTCACTTAATCTCTATGAATCTCAAGATTTCTTTTCTGTAAAATCAGAAATATTTGTTTTATCCAGGACTCTTAAATCAACTGATTCTTTTAAGACTTAAAACTAAAGGAGCTAGTGAGTTAAAGGTAAAAAGAAAACCCCGTAGGTGGTAATACAATTTACCTTTACTAATACCTGGGAGAATATGACAAAACCAGTACCTAAGAATAAAAGACATAATTTTATTGGCAATATCTTAAAAGACAAATTTATTTAGCGAAACAACAGATTATCCAATTAAACTGTGAGATGTCATTTTAGCTACTTTATTCAGCATTTAGTTCAACAATTATCAAAGGCTATTTGCCGTCTACAGCCATGTCACCCTGAACAAGCTCAATCCCGTCTGATCTCGGAAGCTAAGCAGGGTCGGGCCTGGTTAGTACTTGGATGGGAGACCACCTAGGAAGACCAGGTGCTGTAAGCGCAAAAAATAAAAAATAAGGAATTGTAAGCTGACAAGGTCCTTGCAATCTATGAGGTCAATCAAGAATTGCCTCGCCTAAAAACAACAACAAACAAACGCAAGGCTGTTTGCCATTATATATTAAGACTTATAATCCAGTGGAGGGAAAAGACCCCAAAATAGTAACTGGGTAAGTAAGCAAACGATTTACAAACTATGGTAACTAAAATAAAGGAAACACATACAAGAGGTTGAGACAGAAAATAGAAGGGGATGCCTACTTCAAATAGGATGATTAGGAAAGGATTTTTTTGAGGAAAGTGAGATCTAAAGGCTGATTAGAACAGTGAGGACAAGACTGTTCTTATAATGCAAAAGCTATTGAAGTGTTGGTTTTTGACAAGATGTCAATTTGTTTTTAAGAAGACTCCTTATTAGGGTGTTGAGAAAGGACTGGAGGCAGTCAACAGAAGCTACTGCTATATCACTGAGCTAAGGTGACAGTAGAATGAGAATAGTCAGATTGAATATATACTTTGGAGATAAAATTGATGGTACTTGCCGATGGATTAGATGAATTGAGGAAGATATGAAGTGAGAAAAAGGGAAGAATCAAGAACGACTCTTGGATTTCTGGCTTGAATAACTGAATCGATGGCAGTCATTTCACTTACAGAAATGGGCAAGACCAGGAGAAGGCAGAGAATTATGCGTTCTGTTTTGGAGATGTTAAAGTTTGAGACAAATGTCAGATTTCCAATAGGAGAAATCAAGTATACACCCACACATGAGGTTCGGATAGGAGAGGAATGGTCCAGTTACAGATAGACTAATATACAACTGATTCCCATTATTTGGGAATTCCAAATTGGCGAATTCACCTACTCACCAAAATTTCTAACCGCAAAATCAAAACTTGAGGTGCTTTCCTGATCATGTATGGACGTGCACAGAGCTACAAAAAAGTCTTGAGCTGCCCTACAGGCATGTTCCCAGGCTACACTGTGCCTTCTTGTTTTAGCACTCATAAAAAATATAAAAAAGACTAGCTCTAGCTGAGGAGTTAGGGAAGAGGCTTTATAGTAGAGGTAGCACCACAGCTGGGCCTTGAAGGATAGGTAGAAATTGGTAGAGCTATACAAAGGACTTTTTGATAGGAAAAAAATATATATATGAATAGAGAGACACAGCAGTCTAGCAAATGGTAATGTCTTAGGGGTAATGGTAAGAGATAAACCTAAGATGAGGTTAGATCATGAAAAGGCTTGAAAGCCAGGTCACAGACTAGATTTTATTCAATAGGTGATAGGGAAACTACCGAAAAGATGAGAATGTGAAAATCACATGATTACAGCTGGCCTTTGGAAGGTTTAACTGGCATGAGTAGGTGGAAAGAAGTGGCAACAAAGATACTGCAAATAGGCAAACCAGTTAGGATGCTGTTAGAATAGTCTTAAGCAAAAGGTATAATAAAGCCCAAAAGTAGGGCAGTGGCAGTGAAACTGCAACAGAAGCAATGACTACAAAAGACCCTGCATACTATTAGAATGATTTATTGGCTATAGAAAGGTAAACCTTACAAAATTTTGCCAGATGAGGCAAACACAGCCATCTTCTACTGCAAAAATAAAAAGGTGGCTCATATGGCTATTTACCAGGCATGAAAAACAGGAATAAGTTGTAGAATTATTTTGGTGGGACATCTTACCATATTATGCATTTAATAATTATTTATCCAGCACTGTGCAAGGTTATACAGTAGCACACAAGACAAAACACTACTCTTTTATTCATGGAGCTTATAGACAGACAACTGCACCATGGCAAATGTTTATGAGAATTCCTGACACTAATAGAAAAATAGCTTGTTTACTAAAATGAGTTTTCTTAGATGCATGTAAGATAATGATTTCCCGAAATGTCAAGAACTAAGCCCAGTGAAAACTGCTACTCTTCACTTTTAAAAGGGGAATGAACTACAATTCATGTCCAAAAGACCTATGAAAAGATATTAGAAAATAAAAACCAAACTAATGTAAGAATTTCAAAAAACACTTATGAATAGGTTTTAAAAGCTAAATACCATTAACTCTAAAAACAAAAACAAGCTACTAGAAGCAAACTTTGAAAATTCGTGTTGCAAAATTTGGAATGATTTAAGAGAAGAAAACTAAAAATAATGGAATAAAAGGATAAAAATAAAACTGTAGTTTATATCACTGAATCCACTTGAATGACTATATCCTAAAATGTATATTAGAATGATGTTATTAAGGGATGAATTAAAAGATTAAACATGACTCTACTTAGAAATCTCTTATACTATGTTTCTTATGGCCTTATTCTAGTAAGTGATTTTCAAATTAACAGGCAAGGATTTACCAAGGGTGCTTGTTAAAAATGCAGATTCTCTGGGCTCAGTTTAGAGATTTTGAATTTATAGTATCTGTGGAGTGGCTCTGGAATCTACAAATTTTAATAAGCACTTGAGCAACTCTACTGCAACTAGTCAGGGATAACACTTTGAGAAATCCTGCAGTGTTTTAACTCAACTAAGATCTTCAATTCATAAACAAGATAAGCTAAACAGAACAAAATTAAATACCTTACTCAAGTTTACAGGTCCCCATTCTTGCTAGACTGAGAGTTAAGTCTCCTTCCCCAGGGACCTTTGCTGTTTCTTCAGCCTCTCTCACTATCCTGCTCCTACCCATTTTCAAAGCCAAATTCTGTGATTAGGTCTTTCATTGCCACACTGGGGTTACATTAACTCATTTTTTTGAGTATATCTTTTCCCACAACTGGAGTAAAAAGCTCCCTGGGGAGAAACTGAGCTTTTACTTTTATACTCCCTTCATAGTAAGACATGTATTCTTTTTCACTACCTTCAATTTGCCAGCTGTATCCTGCTTTTCTGCAGAGCTTATGAGTACTAAAAGTGTGTGTGTGGGGTAGGGGTGAGGGGAGGAGGTAGCTTATACTTCTTAGCCCTATAAGCAGTGCCTGTGAGTTACACCTCACAATCAAATATGAACTAGTGGGTCACAAGAATCATTAAAGAAAGTCAGAATAGTTTGAGGGGTGTGTGTGCGGAGGGGGTACTGTAACGAAAGATGTATTTCTTATTGTAGGCTGCAGTCAAAAAAGTTTGAAAGCCGCAATGTTGATAACTTCTCCAATCCATCTTCACTACAGATGGGCAAAGACCTTTTCTCACCCAAATAACATTTAGCCACTGGTTATTCTTCCCATTCTTCACTCCGCAAGGTAATAAAAGATTTGTTTATTCATTCTACCCTTCCTTCACTCAAATGAAAAATGGAGAAGGGATAAGTCTAAAGTCTGATGAGCATGTCTCACAGTACAAGTTTCACCGGAGTCTGTGTTCTTCAGATGAGTCACCTAAGTGTTAAGATGCACTTCAGATGGGCTCTTAGAGCACCTGTCTCTTGACTCAAATCTATCTGAAATTTTAGGCATCCCAAAAAGGGCTTTGAAATTTTCACAATCCGCTTCATCCACACAGGGCTTAGACTTATTAATATATGTGGCTTATTGACAAATATATTTTTATATTTTAGGCTTATTGAAAAATATATTTTTCAAGATCTCTTGTCCTCATCTTAAAGCCAGATTGTCTATTTTCATCATAATATTGCTTTCTAATAATCCTTGATGCTCTCTACAAATTTAAATATAGCTATATATGTTCCAAATCGGTACTATTTTCTCTTCTCTTAACTTAAGGTAGTATTCATATTGACAAAGTTGTACCCTTTCTAGTTTTTTTTTTTTTTTTTTGTATGTATCCTTCATCCTCTTAATCAGCAGACAAAATGTGAATACTTATCTAGGCCTAATAATGAAATGCACTGTGACGTGTCAAGTCTCGAATACAGCCTTATTCTTTGTATCCTTACCAACAATACTCTCATTACTTTAGTTTGAACTCAAATCCCATTTCCTCCAATAACTTTCTTAAATCTCTCCGACAGAATTATTCTCCCACCCTCCAAACCTCAACACTGCTCATACTTCTACAGCACCTATCGGTCTATGCACTATTAGAACAATTTATGAATCTGTCTCCTACCCTAGTCTCCATGACTGATTCTACTTCCTATGTGTATACCTCCCACTGCCCACCAAACACCAGAGTGAATTTCACATAGTAGGGCCTTGGCTATGTTTACTTCATTGCACTGAAAAGCTTAATTCTGAGGATATAAAAATAGGAGCTGTTTCTAGTTCTGCACACTTGCATACTCTATTTGCTTAAATGTAAAGTATTTTTAAAAATAAATAAAACTATTAAAGACATAATGTAAGAATCAAGGGGCAATAGCAATAAAGAATGCAGAAATAAAACACGAGCCATGATAAAACGGACATGATGCTCTCTGCATTTCCACACGTGGTCCAGTAAATCGGCACCTCAATCCCTCTCTTAGCCTGCACCATTCTGCCCTGTCATCTCTTTACTCTATTTCGAAACCTCCCACACTACTTCGCTGAACTTGCCTTAGCTCTCTCACAGGGACATGTACCACAAAGTATATTAGGCAACCGGTTCCCTCCTGCCTTGCTCCTGTTCCGGCCTTCCTTGCCACATTCACAGGAATAAGAGTGGGCAACCATTTCCCTTAAAGAGTTCCAACTAAAATGGAAGCGCGTCTAGACCTGGGTACCTTTAATCCTCTGTAAGCCCCAGAGCTTTTAGGTCACCGTGTTTTCTCCAGAGGCTACCGTATCAACGTGTCTTGATCTAGACATGTCTTCCAGGCGCAGTCCTTCCGTAACTTCCTACCACCACCTTAAGGTCCCATTACTCATGCTCCTTACCCCGTAGGCCTCAACGAGAGTTGGTATATTATTCCGGTGGTCAAGGTTCCCGAAAATGGGTTGACCTCTAGGCACTTTTATTTAAACAGTCCCCAGACCGTCTAACTTCCTTCCTCGAAACTGATCCTACACTTCCCGAGTTCACACCATTCCCCCGAGTATCATGTCCACTGATCACTTCTTCCACCTGGGGAGTTCTGCGTCCCGGATCTCGACTAACCTCACTCTTTTCCTTTTCCATTCTCGAACGGGGGGACAAGGCTCGGCCACCCGCTCGATCGACAGTCTCCACGCCGGCCCCTCGCCCTACT
Organism: Pteropus vampyrus; assembly: GCF_000151845.1. Lineage (NCBI taxonomy): Eukaryota > Metazoa > Chordata > Mammalia > Chiroptera > Pteropodidae > Pteropus > Pteropus vampyrus. Next base: position 2,448,612 of record NW_011888996.1, on the reverse strand, counting down.
CTACTGCCGCTCCTCCCCTACTCACTTTGGGCTTCTCAGGTAACTTCTTGCGGTTCTTCTTCTTCTGCTCCTCACTCCTGAGATTCTTCAGCAGGGCTAGGTCGTCAGGGGCCGGGGCCGGCGCGGCTGCCGCCTCCTCCCGCTTTCGAGGTGGGCTCCTCCGCTTCTTGCGGGCGCCGGCGCAAGCCGCGGCCCAGCCGTAGCCCAGCAGGAAGAGCAGCAGCAGCCCGAGGGCGCCCGTGCCCACCAGAATCACCCAGCCCGGGTACCGCTTCGGCTCCAGCCCCAGGTCGAGGCCCAGCTCGGTGCGCAGAAAGCCTAGGCCGACAGAAAGCATTTCCCGCAGCCGGGCCGAGCCCTCCTCGGCCTGCTGGGCCAACTCGTCCTGCCAGCTCCGTGCAGCCATCTTCCCTCCCGTCAGAGGGAGCGATGACGCTGAGCAGAGACGCCGTGGAAGTCAAGGGAAGCAAGGAAGGGCCGGGCCGACGGCCTCAGGCCGAGCTCATCGCGGCCGCCCCTCGCGCAGAAGCCGGGGATCGGCCGCTGCCGTCGCCAGGAGGAGAGGGGGCTTCCAGTTCCCCCTCGTCAGCCTCACTCCGCTGCCGCCAGGAGGAGGGGGACAGCGGGAGGGAGTGTCTCCAGTGGCGGCCGCTAAGCGGCGTCTCGGCGCCAGCGCCAAGGCCCACTGTCCTCCCTCGGCGGAACAATGGCGGCTCCAGCCGGGATCCGAGCGGCGCGCGGGGACGCTCGTGGAGGGCCGCGGATCACGTGGGAGCCGGTGGGCGGGGCGGGGCGGGGCGTCACGTGGGCGAGGACCGGGCTGGGTGGGAACCGTTGGGGTGAGGCCGCGGCTATTGCGGTTGGCTATGACCCTTTCGGGCCTGGTGGAGGAGCGGAACCTGTGACTCTTGACTCCGTTCGGGAGGCTGGGAAGGGTTAACTGGAGGAACCTCCGCGGGGTGGCTGGTGGCCCGAAGCTGGGAGACGTGGCGCTTCGAATGAGTCCAAGGGAGGGGATTCTGTGGAACCTGAGGGCGGGGTGGGGACAGGAGTGGAGTGAAGAGTGAGGAACCGGGTCACGGGGTCTAGGTCAAAGTCTCCATAGTAGGAGTAGGTTTTCTTCATTATATTTCTGGGAGTAGTGTTGGAACGAAAGCGGCTTTTTTCCCTGGGTCACGGATTCGCTCGAAGCTTCCAGAGTGGACTCAGCTGAGTCTGAGGCTGGGCACTCTTCTTCCGAGGCCTAGATTTAATTCACAAAATAGGTTATTTCTCTTCAGGGCCAACTAACACAGATTGCGTGCCTCTTATTCGCTCGCCTGGCTAGGGCGCGTTTGTGTTGTTTTGCTCATTCATCCTTGCTTTCGCAGTTGTTACTACCCAGAATTCAGAAATTGGAAATTCCGTGGGCGGCACTATTTTCCTACTAATTTGTAGCTTTGATAAGAAATAAGAGAAGCACATTAGATTGTGTTTACATGTAGAGGTAGCTTCCTCCTTGCACTTAAAGCATTTCTACAAGACCACAAAATGAATTTGAAAAAATTCTATTTTTATATGCTGTTGACCATCTCCGGGTATTGTAAGTAAATGAATTACCTTTTCAGATTTTAATTACTAAGACGATGGGCACTGCCTTAGTGTTTTAAAATTCCATTTGCTATAAGGAAACTCAGTGTTTTATCGTTAAATGATAATTAGCGTGTAAGCAAGTGTCAAGTGAGCTAAATACAGGCTTTCTTAAAGAATATAAGGGGTAAGACTAAGAAAACTAAATGCCAAAAACGTATTAAAGAGTGCTTTGACCTACTTTGCAACAATGTTGTTATGCATGTTGTGATTAAAGATTGGAAGGGAGTTTTGTAAATAATAAGTAATAAATTGCTAAACTTTATGCAGACTTACAGTTAAAACCAGTGTAAATTACAAGGCCCAAAACTTAAATGACATCAGGATCTGCTTTAACTCTAAAAGGCTCAGAATTCTATATTTATGAAAATAGGTTTGTAATCCTATGTTTATGTTTTGTTAACAGACATGAAGGTGATAACGTTTCTAAGTATTATTGCTTATTCTAGGTTAACACCTGTGGATTTACTATCATACAATAACATCAGGGTTTGCTTGTTCCATTGGCAGCCTAGCAAGTGTTATGTAAAATCAAATCACCTTTTTTTTTCCCATGACTGTCTTTTAACCTTAAAAATAAAATATATGTTTACTGTGTTTGATAATACAGATATAATCATTTTTCATATATACCTTTCTAGTAATTTTTACCCATTCATATTTTAAAAACAAAAGTGGGGTGATACACTATTTACTGTTTTACATTTAACATGGTCATGAACATTCATGTCCATAATAAATTGATAAAGTCCATCTGATAAAGCTCACAGGAACACATCTGTAGTCCCACAAGTTAGGTTCACTAACTTGCAGCAGAATGAAGTTTAAAGCAATACTTTAGAAGACTAGAAGCAAAGCAGACTGTTTGAAGGAGTTAATATTTTATCAGATATGGCCCTACTCTTATAACTTCATTTAACCTTAATTACTTCCTTAAAGGCCCATCTCCAATTATAGTCACATTGTGGGGCAGGGCTTCAACATATGAATTTCTTTTGATGGGGAGGGGATGGACAGCAAACGTTCAGTCCATCACAGTGCAGTAAGCTTCAACTCAAGTAGTATCTTTGAGGGCTGAAGACAGAAAAATGTTGACTTCTGTCTTCAAAGTATAGACTATTGCCATTTTAAACTTCTGGGTTACAAGCTTATACATCTATGAGGGTGGTTTTACAGTAAAACAGGGAACTACAGTTGAGAGGGCCAAGAATTTGGAGATATGGTCAGGAAAGGGTAATCCTCAATAAATATAGTAAGAATTAGTAAACAATGAAATTATCTGCAGAAGTATCCTTAGCTGAAAGATAGTTTATAAATGTGTGTTGAAAGTGCCAAGATATTTTCGGGTCTCTATAAAAGATGAGAAGATATGATAAGAACCTGTGTAAAACTAAAAACTGGTTAGGGCATGAGGATAGGGGCCAGGGAAAGCAGAGACGACTGAACATGATAACAAAAGTGAAAGTTGTATATTCATTCAGTGGAATGCCCTGCAGCAATAAACATTATCAAAGGATATTTACATTCTGATACCATGTGTGTAAAGTTAAAAAAAACAAGTTATAGATAAAAATGTAAAACCATACATGGGAATAATGAATACCAAATTCTAGGTAGTGGTTATTCCTAGGAAGAGCAAGAGAAAAATGGGATTAGAATGAAGTATATGAGGGGTTACACATGTATAATGTTGTATCTGTTAAACTAGGACGTGGGTACAAGAATACTCCTTATCTCTATTTTTTGTACGCCTGAAATGCTTTGTAATTAACTAGGTGACAAAAATTAAATGATATAAACAATAGTTTGCACAGAAGCTAGACAAAATAATGGAGGCTCCCCTGACTACAGAAATGCTGGGTTGCTATAATCATATAACCAGTAAGATGTATGGGACCATCTTAGTTCAGCAGGCATCCCCTAAGATCATTTAACCCCTTTTGCTCTGATTTCATGCTTAGCACACCACACCCAGGTTGTAATGTGGCATCTTATGCAGACTTACTACATAAGAGAGAATGAGTTGAAGAGCTTACTTAAGTGCTCTAATCCTCTTAGCAGTAATATTTGTTCGAGTAAATCATGTATTTTCAATGGAGCAATATTGCCCTCACGGGGATGAAAATTATTGTTTTTTTCTGGGGGGGAACCTATTTTAGTGTATAAAATACTGATATAATACATGCACAGGTATACAATATATCTGTGACATTAAAATTTTCTGTGACAATTAGGAAAAAATATCCTGAAAGGCCCTTAGAAGGGTGACAATGAAAAAATGGTTGAGAAATACTGTTGTAGAAGAAGTTGATGCTCTGTGTTTGGTTATTCAATCTCCTTAGGTCGTTTATTCAATTTTTTCACTGGACTTTTATTAAATCCCAACTCTTTGCTTTAAATGCATGCTATTTGTCCTCAAAAACTTCAGAACATAGTGAAGACAATGAATTCTTTCTTAAGTAGCCTTAATAGAAGAGAATATTGCTATACTAAGTTGATTTACCATGGGGATTGTACTGGATGCTGCAATGTACCTTCCAGATCCCCCCTCAATAATGAAGGAATTATTCCCCAGCTCTGGGAGGATTACCATAAGACATCCCTTAAGTGTCAGGCTTTGGGGGAGATTACTGAGGAAAATTTCCTTAGCCAAGTTTATATCTCCTTCTAGGGATAGCCTCTACCCAATGACTCATCAGCCTGGGGGTATAAAGTCTGGCTTTCTTGCCCCAAGTTGGGACAATTTTTTAAAAGACTATCCCAGCACCAGAGCACTCCTTGGGCTTGGCTGAGAACTGCTGGTGCTGTATCTCAGCCCAATTCTCACGCTGCCCAGGCCTACTTCTTTCTCTGTCCACTGGCATTGGTTCTGAGAGTACTTCTTTATATGCTAATCTATCTCAAAGTCTACTTTCCAGAAAACCCAGCCTGTAACAGGGATGATGAGGTATTTATCAAGGAAGGAGAGATTATTTCTGCATAGGGTAGCAGAACACTTTAAAGAAATATGTTTAGGGTAAATCTTGAAGGATGAGTAGAATGTTGCTAAGAAAAGAAAGCAGAGAGTGGAGAGGAATTTCCAGCAAAAAATGGGGACCAGCAAAAGTGAAGGCTTGGGACATGAGAGAACATGGTATATGTCTGGAATATAGTGGGTACCGTTCTGTGACTAATGATAAAGTCCTTAAGGTTTTGATGAGGAACTGAAGAAGAAGGAATTGTCAAACATGTCTTCCTAGGTTTCTCACTTCCAATTGAACAGATGGTGGTGCCATTCACTGAAATGGGGGATATTGGGAAAGAACTAAGTTTGACAAGCCAAGATTACTAACTTGGTATTATACACATTGTTTTCGTGGAGTCCAAAATATTCAGATGAAGATATCAAATAAGCAGGTAGATACATGGATATGGACTCCAGAAGAGAGATGAAAGTTGGAGGTACCTCTTGGTTTCCTTGCTCCAATTATACTTTTTATTCCTCAATCATTTGTTACTTCTCCTACAAGCCCCTTGTACTTGCTCTTCCCTGGGCATGGAATTCATTAACTTGCTTTTTTTGATTAATTCCTGCTCAGTCTTCACATCTAATATGAAAAACATTTTTCTCCCAGAGGCTGTGCCCAACCACCAGATCAGGTCACTTCCTCATGTTACATATTTTCAGAGCACCATGAATTTTCATAATACTTGTCAAAATGCAATTTCACATTTATTCATATAATTATTTTCTCTCACCTCCTGGCTATAATTTCCGTGAGAACAGGAACTGTTCTGGTTTTGCTCATTGTTGAACTACATCTTGTACCTAGCATAATACCTAGCACATGGTATATGCTCAGAATATTTTTCAAAGAATAGTTGATGTTAATGTTAATATGAATTAAAAAAAAAATCCAGATAGCTATTTACACATGGTGCAAAGACACATTGCTAATTGAAGTCATCAGTATTTTATGGAGGAAAGACTCTAAGATGCCCCCCAGTTATCCTTATGTAATCCCATCCCCTTGAGCATGGGCGAGAACTGTGACTTGATTTTAACCAATAGAATATGGCAAAGGGTGATAGGATGTCACTTCTGTGCTTACATGAGTTAAGATTATAGTTTCCATTTTGCTAGTAGACTCTTTTTTTTTTTCTCTTTCTGGCTTTGGTGAAGCAAGTTCCCCATACAGCAAGAAACCAAGGGTGGCCTTCTACTGACTAGCAGCTAATAAGAAAGCAAGACCCTCAGTCTGATAATCCAGAAAGAACTGAATCTGGCCAACAACTACATGAGTTTGGAAAGAGAACCTTTGCTGGTTGAGCATCAGATGAGGCTCCAGGCCTGGCCAACACCTTCTGAGGGACCTTAAAGCAGAGCAGCCAGTTAAGCCATCTCCATATTCTGGATCCACAGAAACTGTGACATGGTAAATATGTGTTCTTTTTAAGCTACTAAATTTGTGGTAATATTGTTATATAGCAATAGATAACTAATTTTGAGATTTTTGGTACCTGGTAGTGGAGTGCTGCTGTAATAAATACCTAAAAATGTGGGAGTAGCTTTGAAACCAAGCAGAAGTCAGAGGCTGGAAGAATTTTGAGGAGCCAGATAAAGCCAAATAACCTTGAATAGACTGTGAGTAGAAACATGGACTTGAAAGACACTTCCAGTGAGGCTTAAAGGGAAATGGGTAGCATGGTTTTGGAAACTAGAGGAAGGGACATCTTTGTTATGTAATGGTAGAAAACTTAGCCAAATGTCTCCTGCAATTATATGGAAAGCAGAACATGTAAGTAATGAACTTAGATATATAGTTATGGAAATTTTCAGGCAAGAGTGTTGCCTGAAATACTGAGAAGAGGTTTCTTTATGGTAAAATGTGAGAGGGAAGAGAGAAATAAATTAAGAGAAGAACTATTAAACAAAAGAAGCTAGGACTTGATGATTTTGAAAATTCTCAATCTCTTCAGGTGAGAAAAGATGCTAAAACTAAGAAATGGCTACCAAGAATTGACTGGAAAAGTGGCACAGAGAAAAAGCTGAGAGTGTAACTACACAATCTTTTGTTAAAGCCTCAGAAATATCAAAGGATTAGAATATACAGTCACACAAAGGAGACTTGAGAGAGATTAAAGGTGTGCCTTGAGGAACATCTCAGTTAAACCGTAGATCTTCTAGGAAGTTTAGGGCATTGTTCCTCAGCAAAATCAGCAGGGGCACAAAGTGGAGAAGCTCTTACCTAGAAGAGATTTTTAGATGGGGCTTTTGTCCAATGAAACGAACCCCAGTGAAATTCTCAGAAAGCTCACAAAGGTTTAGAGAATATTATATAACCACAAACACTGCCAGTTTGAACTGAAAGGGATAGAGTAGAAAGAAGCCGTTGTATTTACAAAATTCTACTGGCAGGAGACAGGTAGACAAAACTATTCAAGATGCAAAAAGAAGGTTCAGACATAGAACCAAGAGTCCAGGTGGTGAAGTCAAGACCCACAGAGAATTATTCCTAGACCTTGAAACCTTGTCCAAGAACTTCTAACATTTGTTGAGCTGTATTTCAGAATTGCTGTAACCATTGATGTACCTCCCATTCTTCCCCCTTCGAATAGGATGTCTATAGCTGTTTTCCTTTGCCTATCACACCATTGTCTATTGAGTGTCTAGGAGGAAGAAAACTTGTCTCTTTAGTTTAAGAATTCCCACAAATTAAAAAGAATTGTGCCCCTGGAGATATGCTTAATGAAACTATGGGCATAGCTCAGAGATGGTGCTTGTTTGGTTCCACACCACCACGATAAAGCTAGTGTAGCAATAAAGTTAGCCATAATCATCTGGCTGCTAATGGAGAATCTTTCCTTCAGTTGGTAAAAAATACAACAGCTTTTGGTCAAGATGGCAGAGTAGGTCAATGCTGTGCTTGCCTCTCACAACCACATCAAAATTGCAACTAAAATTGAGAACAGTCACCATTGGAGTCACCACCTGAAGTCTAGCTGAACAAAAGTCCTACAACTGGGGACATACAGAATAGGCTACCTTGAGACAGAATGCAGAACAAGGTGGTCCCATGTCCCCATGTGGCAGTTGAGAATCAGAACAGATATCTAGGCTGCAGAGGTCCCCTGGAAGAGCAAGAGGTCCCAGCTCCACACTAGATTCCCCAGACCAGTGTTCTGGTGTCGGAAAGAGACACAATTTCTGGTTGTGAAATCCAGTGGAGATTGCGGCTGAATGAGACAGAAGGCAGCTGAGTCCTAGATGTTTCTCTTAAAAGGCCCACCCACAGAGTTACTTGCTCTGAGCTCTAGAGCTGGGGAGCACCAGGGACTTATGGAGAGGAACTGAATTGTCTGGCCTCAGGGTAAGGGCTAGAGGGCCAGCCTTCTCCCAGGCAAAAGTGCGGGCAGAGGGCATTGTCCCTTTATTGAGCCCTCCCCCACCCAGCTATCAGATGCAGGTGGCCACCATATCTGAATGTCCATCAACCTAGCAAACACTGGTCATCCTACCCTGCTGATTCTCTGAGACCACACCCCACTCAACTCGTGGGCTCATCCAAGCTGCTTCCAGTGGATTTTTCATACAAATGGCCTATCTTGGCTCAGACCGCAAGACTTTCCCCATATCTCTCAAAGGTTTGCAAAACCAAAACATAGCATTTGGCTTCAGCGTGCCCTGTACATCTTGCTGAGCAGCTCTAAGGCCAGCACTCAGGGCAGCTATATTGTCTGTGGCTTGGCCTCTCATGGCACATCCAAGCCCAGCATGGGTGGAAATCATCTGTGATTGCTTCGTGACTCATGCTAGTTGGCTCTAGCAGGTATAGGCTGTAGCTAAACTTGGTCTGTGGCAGGGCCCCTCTGAGAGGCCCCCAACTGCATACTCAATGGCTGGCTTCTGATTGAGCCAGAGTACCACCTGGGGCCACATCCAAGGACGACACACCCAAAGGGCAGACTGGGCTGGCATCAGAGCCCTGCTAAAGCAAATCCTGCTCCATAGGGTCAGCCCCTGCACAACAGCAATTCCACTGTAGTCACAGCCAGTTCTCTCAATAAATCAGCCTGAGGGTCGATCCCTCCCATTGATGTGCACACAACAACCAAGGCTCAATTAAAACAGGAAGGCACACACAACCCATACAAGGGACACATCTGGAGCACCCAGCTCAGGTGACCAGGGAGACTGTGTTACTGGGCCTCACAGGAAACCTACTACATAAGGTCACGCTACTAAGACAAGGAAACATAGCAGCCATACCTAATACATAGAAACAAACACAGGGAGACAGCCAAAATGGGGAGACAAACATGTCTCACGTGAAAGAACAGAACAAAGCTCCAGAAAAAGAACGAAAAATGGAGACTAGCAATCTACCAGATACAGAGTTCAAAACATTGGCTCAGTGAACTTAGGGGAAGAGTAGATGAACTCAATAAGAACTTTAAAAAAGAGATATAAAACATAAAAAAGAACCAGCTAGAAATGAAGGATACAATAACCGAAATGAAGACTACCTTAGGAGGAACCAACAGTAATTTAGATGAAGCAGAGGATCAAATTAGTGATTTAGAATATAAGTTAGCAGAAAACACCCAATGAAAATAACAAGAAAAAAGAATCCAAAAAAGAAATGAGGATAGTTTAAGGGGCCTCTAGGACAGCATCAGGTATACCAACATTCACATCACAGGGGTACCTGAATGAGAAGAGAGAGCAAGGAATTAAAAGCCTAATTCAATAAGTAATGTTGGAAAACTTCCTTAATCTGGTGGAAGAAATAGACATACAATCCAGGAAGTGCAGAGTCCCAAATAAGATGAACAGAAAGAGGCCCACACCAAAACACGTCATAATTAAAATGCTAAAAGGTTAAAGAGAAAGAATCTTAAAAACAGCAAGAGAAAAGCAGTTACCTACAGGTGAGCTCTCATAAGACTGTCAGCTGGTTTCTCAACAGAAACCTTGCAGGCTAGAAGGGATTGGCATAAAATATTCAAAGTGATGAAAAGCAAGGACCTACGACTAAGATTACACTACCAGCAAAGCTATTATTTAGACTTGAAGGACAGACAAAGAGCTTCCCAGACAAGAAAAAGCTAGAGTTCATCATCACCAAACCAGTATTACAGGAAATGTTAGACTTCTTTAAGAAGAAAAAAAAAGAAAAAAAAATTATGAGTAATAAAATGGCAATAACTACATATATATCAACTATTACTTTAAATGTAAGTGGATTAAATGCTCCAATCAAAAGATAGGGTGGCTGAGTGGATAAGAAAACAAGACCCTTACATATGCTGCCTACAAGAGACTCACTTCAGATTGAAAGATATGCACAGCTCGAAAGTAAAGGAATGGAAAAAGATGTTTCATGAAAATGGAAACAAACAAATGAACTAGGATAGCAATACTTATACTAGACAAAATAGACTTTAAAGCAAAGGTTATGACAAAGGACAAAGAAGGACCCAGTTATGCCACTTCTGGGCATTTATATGAAGAAAAGCAATATACTACTTTGAAGGGACATGTGCGTCCATATGTTCACTGCAGCTTTATTTACCATAGCCAAGATATGGAGGTAACCTAGGTGTCCATCAGTGAATGAATGGATAAAGAAGAGGTGGTACATATACACTGGAATGCTACTCAGCCATAAAAAAGAATGAAATTTTGCCATCACAACAATATGGACAGACCTAGAGGGTATTGTGCTGAGTGAAGTTAGACAGAAAAAGACAAATGTCATGTGATTTCATTTACATGTGGAAGCTAAAGAACAAAATAAACAAACAAAAACAGAAACAAACTCATAGATACAGAGAACATTTTTATGGTTGTCAGATGGGGAGGGGGATTGGGAGTGGTGCAGAAGGGGAAGGGATTAAAAAGTACAAATTCGTATTTACGAAATAGTTACGGGGATGTAAAGTAGAGCGTAAGAAATTTAATAATACTGTAATAACTATAGTGTCAAAAGGGTAGTAGATTTATCAGGGTGATCACTTTTTAAGTTATGTAAGTTATGTCTGTCTAATCACTATGTTTTACACCTGAATCTAACATAATACATTATGCCAACTGTTATTTAAAAATTAAAAATTATTTTTAAAAAACACAATATCTGTGAAGTACAATAAAGTGAAGCAAAATAAAACTAAGTATGCCTGTAAATCTAAGGAGCTTCCTCTGCACCTGGACCTGATTTAGAAGATGATATTCTAGACTGTGAGCAGATACTATAATAGGATCAAGCTCTTGAGGGCCTTAGGAGAGGATGAATATCATTTACAAGTGGAAATGATGTTAATCATTGCGGACCAGAGGGCAGACTATGATGGGCATTTCCAAGAAGATCCTTCTGGTATATATGGCTTTGTGTAATCCCAAACCCTTAATTAACTTGCTTTTAAGAACAAATAGACCCTCAGCATTGAGGGAATATCACTTCTGTGATCTGATTACAGGGGATTTTGACTTCCATCTGTATAGCAGACTTTCTCCTGCTTGATGGCTTTGATAAAGCAAGTTGCCATGTTGGAAAGGCTTGTGTGGCAAGACACTGAGGGTAGCCTCTCAATAGTCGGTTGAGAATTGCAGTCTTCAGTCCAGCAATCTAAAAGGAACCGAATCCTGCCAACAACGTCAGTGAGCTTGTGTTAGTGAACTCAAGGGGTTCGTTTTGCCTGCATGCGTCAAAGCCAAAAGAGACGTGGACAGGAGTTTGCAGCAAAGAAAGTATTGGTTTATTTAAGGAAATAGTGCCAAGCATGGAGACACAGGTGAGCTATCACTCAAAGACTTGGCTTCTTGATAGCCTCTAGGGAATCAGTTATATAGGAGAAAACTCATTAGTCATGATAGCTAAGGGAGTGTGGGTCATGGGCTCTACTGATTGGTTGGGGCTAGGGTAAGAGGCATTTGATCGTCGCATCATGTCCTGATGCCAGTCATTGTGTCGTTTTGTCTGGTTTCAATAGAATGCTGTAGGGTCTTCAGCCTTCATGGGTGTGGAGCTGCAAGATGTTATCTTTAGTTTGACCAAGACTGTTTCTGTGGTCATCAGACCTGAGGCTTTGTTCCTAAGACTATTTGATGCTTACCTAAGGGTTTAATGATTAGGGAAGTAGTCATGCAGTATGCAGAAGGATAAGGAAAATGAAGAAGCAAGTGAGCCCAAGTCCAGTGTGAATCAAGGAGAAAGAGAAGAGAAAAAAGTCATTTTAAAGAAGTAAAGATTTGCATGGTCATACTTGTAAGCAAATTCTTCCTCTATTGAGCCTTCGGATGAGACCCTAGCCTTGGCTCATGCCTTGATTGCAGCCTTGTGAGAGACCTTTAGAAGACCCGGTTAAACTGTCCCTTGACTTCTAATTTACAGAAACTGAGATAATACATTGTGAGTTGCTGAATTTATGGTAATTTGTTACATAGCAATAGAATGAATATACTTATTATATTGCCAAAATTGGAAAAGATGGGCAAAACTGTGTTTGCAATTCTGAGGGGGAACAGACATTCTCATATAGTGTTGGTGAGAGTAAATTGGTACACAAATTGCCTTTTTGAAGGCAATTTGACAATGTAAATTTTTTAAAAATCAAAAGTTCAAAAGAGGAATATTTATTGATCTAGCAAAGTCCATTACTAGGAATTTGTCCAAAAAAATAATTGGATAAATTCACAAAAGTGAAATCACTTAACCATTACATTGTGGTTTGCTATCTCAAAAAATTGGAAGCAACATAAAGAGGTGATTATTTGGATACACTGTGATGTATACAAGAATAGGAATATTATGCAGCCATTAAGAATATGATATATATCTATGAATGTCAATTATTAACTTACATGAAAAGCCATACTGGTAAGTAAAAAAAAAGGCAGGTTACAAAATAACATACTTAGTGTTAGTTCATTGAAATTGTGGACTATGTATATGTGTATACATGAATAGACATCTGAAAAGATATTTCTGAAAATCTTTATACTAGTCTACAATAGCTACATATAGGAACTAGGATTTGGGAGTGGTTTTTTTTTTTTTTTACTTTTTTCCATATACTCTTTTGAATTCTTTGAATATTTTATATGAAAATACATTATCTTTTCAATCAGAATTTTCCCTTTGTTGAAACTTTACCTACAGAGTGACTGTGCAGCACATCCTATAAACATCCTCAAAAATCATCGAAACATAATGGTGCAACTTTACCTATATGCCCAGGGAAGCTGCTGAGTGTTGGTGACATTTTAAAATTGAACAGTGACTAATAATGCAAGTGGGATATAAACTTTGAATTATACAAAATCATTTATTGTCTGTACCAGGTAAAGCTAAAATAGTGGGAACTGTTTTGTATGTTACACATTTGGGCTTCATACATGAGCCGGGTCATAGAAGGAATCTGGTCAGAGGCCAACTTCTGTCTTCTGAAATATTCTTTTCTTCCTTCTTCCTAAAATAAGTTTTTATTCATCTTTTAAAAATTGGAAAGAAGCGTATTATTGACCCATAGAAAAATTTCTCTCAAGAGCATTTGGGGGTAACATATATTTGTTAGTATAATTTACATTTAAAATGCCTCCCTGAGAAATGTTTCCAAAGGGCTGTAATATTTATTTGTTTTGTTTTTCATTGAGGCCCACTTTGCTGAATAATGTCACCAATAAATTTTAAGATACACTAATCCATGTCATTTATTAATATAACCATGGCTTCTAAGGTTCCAGTTACATTTTAAGATGTATTTCTGAACCCGTGAAACCTTTAAGAGGAGAACCTTAGAAGATGATACGAGCCCTGCAGGAGAAGAGAAAAAAATAATACCTCAAAACTCATTTGAGAACTAACGCCTGTAAAAATGAGTAGCTATTCTGAGCAGAAAAGAAAGAAACAGGTGCCCTTGCTGGGAAAGACCAGTGTTTATGTAAATTAGTAACCTCAGAAGCTTATAATTCTAACCACAAAATTAGTGATAGTGTAATCTGAAAAAATGAACTTTGGCAATAAGTTTAGTACTCTTGTGGCCTTGCTGTATCTAATGTATCTTAGATTTGATAAATTACTTAAATTTAATGGGTACGCATGCACATGCTCTCTCGCTCGCTCTCTGTCTCTCTCGCTTAGAATACAGTGCAAGTGAATTTTAAGTATGAGATGTAGTTACTATTTGGAGAAATTCCTTTTGTCAATGCTGTGACTCTTAATTCTGTTGAGACTTTTTATGAATATATGTGAGAACTTTGATCGCTTCAATGTAAATCTATCACCTTTACCAAAAAAGGACATTTTGTATACATAACATCTTTTTGTGATAAATATGTTAGGACATTTTTTGTCTTGGAAAAATAAAAATAAAAACAAAAAAACTATAATATAGAATACTAATTAATTGAGAATAATATTTCATAGCTGTATTTAGTTTTAGCCAGGACAGTTATCAGTATCCTACCCTTCTCCTGTGAGCAGCAAATGAAATCAAATGAATTATCAAATGTATGTAAAAATGTGAACAGATGCAAATTTATCAAGCAAACAATTAGTTTATATTTATGATTCCTGTTCCTAAGAGGTTATTTAGTTCCCTATGCGCACTCTGCCTGTAATTAGAGTAAGAAAATCCCCATCAGTGCTTCAGCTATAGCCTCCTCTTCCAGATAGACTTTCGTCACTGTCAGGAAGATCTAAAAGAGAGGTTAACTAACTTTGCCCACAGTTATGATTTTAAAAATAATGAAGTTCTTTAATAGACAATAGGGTATATTGGTGATGAGGAATAACATGAGCAAAGGCTTGGGGTAGACCGAAGTGTGTGTCTTTAGAGAATTTTACTTCACTGGACCTGAGGGCTGGTATTAGAGAACACTGCCTGTCTAGTGGGCGCAAGAGTGACAGCTTAGGCTGCTGTAACAGAACGCTGCAGACTGGGTGGCTTAAACGACAGAAGTTTATTTTCTCACAGTTGTGACTGGAAGTCTAAGATCAAGTAGCTGGCAGGGTTGGTTTCTTCTAAGGGCCCTCTCCTTGGCGTGTAGACAGCTGCCTTCTCACTGTCTTGAAATGGCATTTCTTCTGTGGAGAGAAAGAGAGAGGTCTCTGGTGTCTCTTCCTCTTCTTATAAGGACACCAGTCTTACTGGATTAGGCCCTATTCTTATGGCTTCATTTAACCTCAATTACTTCCTTAAAGGCTATATTTTAAAATATATTCACATGGAGGGTTAGGTCTTCAATACACAAATTGTATAGGGGACACAGTTCAGTTCATAACACAAGATAAGATCTAAGGCTGTTCTATAGAGTCCTTGAGGACAAGAATATCATAAAAATGACTTGTTAGCCTCCCTTGCAAGAACGTAGGTTCCAAGGGGTTAGGAAGAGTGTCTGACTTGTGCACTGTGGTACCCATAGCACTTACAGCAGTGTTTAGTAGTATAAATATTTGTTTAACTAATGAATTAATGAATGTAATGATTGGATAGTGGGATAGAAGAGAGGCTATTTCAATGGCCTGAGATGTGAAGTACCAAGTGCCTAAACTTAGTGGTGGTAGAAATAAAGTGAAAGGGTGATAACAAGTTACAATAAACAGTGACAATAAGAAAGTGGGATAAAGGGGAGGAAAGACATTCTGTGATGGAGTAACATGGTGATCACTATTCCATTAGTGAAAACAGAAGTTGAGAGAGCTTAATTTATTCCTATGAATTCTCATTTTGAAATGAGATGCCACACAGGACTTATTCATAGTTTGTGAAACTGAAAGTCCACATAGCTTCTTCCAGATGCTCCCTAAGGCTTTCTGAAAGCCACGTGATTTTTTTTAAAGCAAAATTTAGAGCTTCTGTTTTCTGAATTACCACTCTCACCCAATTTGGGTAGCCCAAAGAGGATTAGAAAGACGACTACACACACACACACACACACACACACACACACACACACACACACACACATTCCTTCTCCTCTTCTAATAATATACTCTACTTTTACTGTCTTTTATTTGTTTGTAGCCAGCTACAAACAGAAATTATGGTTATATTGGGCATTGCTTCTAGGCACTAGAGCTCTATTTCAAAATCATTTCTCTTTTTCTGACTGCTTCCTTGTCTTTATAATTCTAAGAGAAATGACTAAAACTTTCTCACGTCTCAAGCTGAGTTATTTATGAGTGGAAATCTGCATCTAATAGCGATCTGCTTTCTGAAATTGCTTGTAGTTACAACGATCTCAGTTTATATCAGAAACTTTTGAACATGTGTATTATTTCTTCTGAACAAACTATTTTTAGCCAACTTGAAAAGTGAAACTCAGAAGTTTGTTAAATATAGATTTACAGTAATTTTTACATCTGCTAATAAGATTTAACAATAGAAAATTGTTTTTCATGAATAATTGGGCTGCCTTTTTCTAGCTTATGTCTTAGTTGCTCCAAAAAGAACCTAGTTCATTGTTTAGGCGCAAGTTCTTTATGAGGAGAGAGCATTGTGCAAAACCTTGAAAATGAGGTTTGTTCATTGGATTTGGATTTTTATAATTAGCCAATAAAATGTTCATTTTGAACAATTGCATGTTAATGCCCATAATTTTTAGCAAATTTATCATCCCTCTTTGTACAGAAATGTGTATAATTCTTTGAATGTATTATTGCTCCTTGACTTAAATATTCTATAACTAGTGAAAATGAAATAGCGATTAGTAACCCAAAGGATACATTCTAAATGTAATACAATTAAAATTGAAATTGTAGGGTGTAATAATTAAGATATAGATTAAGCTGCTTTAACAATACAGTATTTTCTCACTGATTCATTTCTTACATAAATATTAATAGGCTCCTTCCATCCTGTGGTTCCACCATTGTCCCTAAAATATTAACCTCATCTGCTTGGTCTTAGATGGCTTGTCATCGAGTTCCAGGCACCAAGACGGGAGAAGGAGTAGAAGAAAAAGACACATCTTTCACTTAAGGGACACAACCAAGAAACCGCATCTGTCATTTCTGCTCACATTTTATTGGCCAGAACTTAGTCATATGGCCATCCTTAGCTACAAGGGAGGCTGGGAAACATGCCCAGCTAAAACTTGGGATTTTCTTTCTCAAGAAAATATGAGAAGATGGATACGGCATGCCAAAAGTTGTGACTCTTCAGTCTCAAATGAGTGCTCATTAGACAAAGCTGGTTGACTGTGGGTTCAACTGTGAAGGAAAACACAAAAGGAAAATTATGCGTTATTAGCAAAATGTTGAAAATATGTTGTCAAAAACCAAGTTTAAAAGATGAGTATAATTAACTATTTTATGTCTTTTGGGTTTCAGCAATGGAAGTCTTTTTATAATTTGCTAGTCCATTGTTTGACTTTCAATGATTTGTCCTTTGACTTTATTTAAAGTAACATACTTTGTATGAAAACAACCTGTAATGAAATTTCTGGCTTGTCCTTTTTTCTAAAATTCTATTGTGTTAGTGTTAGATGCTTTGAGTGGCCACATTTTCAGTTAAGAGTATAGTGTGGTGAGTTTTGCTAGACAGCTTCTCTGTTGAACCATAGAAAGTACTGTGACTTTGTACACAGCGAAGACTCTGTTGTCAGGCATCATCACTGTCCACCTTAACCACAGCTCCTCTGGAGGGAGGCAGCGTTCTCCAGTATCCTGGCCAGCACTCTGCTGCAGCTCCGTCAGCCTGCCTGGGAAGTGCAAAAGAGTGTAGCCTGAGGGCAAGTGGAGTACCACTGCCCCAGCCTAGGTCCAAGTGGACTAGAGAAAAAGATGATTGGAAAGGTCAAGGAGAAGAGTCACATGATACTTCTCTGCTCAGTTTCTTTTGCAATCACGGGAACCTCAGCAGGTGGTGAGAGAGTGACCAAGGTGGCCATCTCCTTCAACACCAGAGCAGCTATGGCTTGGGCTGTTTAATACCAGACCCATACTAAGTAACCATACCCTTGGTCTTCCAAGTCTCACCGAGACATATTATATTTCGTGTAGTAGTCTACTACAGCCAATAGGGACCTCTGACAGATGGGGTGTCATAGCTTCTTTCTGGCTCCAGTAGCGTGAATTTTCTGCCATTGAAGGTATTCCTTTACGTTAAACAAAAAGAGAAGACATTATCTCTGAAAGCCACAGTCTCTTATATTCTCTGGGAGAGAAGGGAGTGGCATGTTGTATTCCTAGGCTTCTTTAGCTCATGACCATTTATAATTGACCTGTTTGTCTGATTAACTGGTTGCCACAACAGGAGTAAAAGAGGTTGGATTAAGTATGTCTGCAACCTGACAGTCTGAATGGCTAGGGGTGGTTTGGAGGCTGTTAAGCTAAGGAGGGCAGGGCCTGGGTGTCGTATTGCACAGAGGTGAGTACTTGGTGACTGTGCACCAGAAAAATAGAAGTGGCACACAAGTTTAATCCAGTGAAACATTTTCCAAGGCTGTGCCTACTCTGGCTTCTACACTTGCATTATTCTGGTGATCCATAAGGTCTGGTGGTTTCATATGTTACATGTTTTTTCCTCCTAAGATTCATGATTTTTTTCAGCTAGTTATCCTATTGCATTTTCAAAAATATGATCTTTAAATAGATACATTATGATGAATTATGAATTTAGGTTATAACTTTTATACTATAGTGAGTATGGACAAGAGTAAGCATTTGATGAGCTCAGTGTATCTCTACGAGAGACCCATAGCTTATGAATAGTGTGGAACTTTAATGATATATCTTTATCTAACCTAAGCAAGTTAAAAAACCCACCTGTGTTTCTTTATATATAAATATTTTTAGAAGCCTTCATGATATTAAAGATAGTTCCTTTAATAATGTAATATAAATGGAAAATGCACTGGACCTGGATTTAGAGGTCCTAGGTTGTTGTCGCAGGTCCTGCTGAAATGATTTTGTTCTGTTTTTAACCAATTGGATACCTGGTTAATAATTTAAAGTGAGAAATGCACCTTCGCCATAATCAGAACATTCATACTTATTGACCAATGGTCTAATCTCAGTATCAGGGTGTTTGAATATAGGTATATTATTTCTGATGTACATATTTATGATTTTAGTTTATCTTTTATAATATTAGATGTTTGAATAAGATAACCTTTAAGGTTCCTTTTAATTCTAAAAATTCGTATTGCATTGGTATGTATCACAGAAAAGAGAAGCTTCACATAGAACTTAGAAAGTAAGTGAGCTCAGTGCCTGGCACGGAGATAAGCACTTAATATACATTATTTTATTTATTCCTCACAATTTACAAGGTAGGTATTGTCATCATCCCCTTTTTACAGATGAAAAAACTGAGACCTTGAAAGCATTCAAAAACTTGCTCAGTATCCTACAACTGGTGAGTGGTAGAATCGAGATTTTGAACACAGGTCTATGGGATTCCAGAGTTTGGGGGCTTAAGTCTATATCTTTTAATTATCACACAGTAGCAGTTTTGAGGAATGTTTTACTACCCAAGAGCAATAAAGTCTGACAATGATTTTTACTTCTTAACAAATTATGTAGCTGCAATATTTCTCTAGATATTTTCAGTTCATACATTATCACACATTTATAAGATTTGAAAATAAGAAGGGTAAAGAGACCTCTGAATCCAAATGGCCAAATAAAGCCAGATTAAATAATCTTCCTCTAAATCTAATGAAATGGATAGTAGTAGTGGGGGGAAAAAAGACAACGATTCATGAATGGCATTCAAATAAAGAGGAATGACTTTACATCATAAACCTAAAAAAGCGATGACCAAGGAGAGTGACAGAAGCTTTGGTGTAGCTCTCTCCTTCACGCCAACTCCACAGGAATAGTACTGAGACCTCTGATACTTTTTATTAATGTCTTCCAATTTGGACAGAAGCAGTCTGAGGGAGTGAGGAGGTAGCCCTGGGAAAATTAAAATGCTGCACATCCCTATAGGGCCTTGATAGAGGCAGGAAGGGCCTCTATGGCTTCTCATCCGCTAGGTCCCTGTGGAGAGTAGGATGAGAGGGATGTACTCATGGCAGGGTGGGGTAGGCACTGGTTCAAGATATTTCACTGGACTTCAAAGGAGAAATCAGAGGCTCTTCCCTCAAAACCTAACCTCCCCTCTACCCTCACTGCCGCCCTCAGGCTGAAGATAAGTGGATTGAAAGCAACTCCAACACATTAACACAAATGGGGCAGACAGCCTGGTCCTAAATAAAGTGGAAGCATTATGTTGGACCAAATGAGAAACCAGGACAGAGCTTGTTAATGGAAAATGAAAAGAAATGGTATGAGAAGTAAGCAAGCACATTAGCTCAAGAAGAAGGAGAAAGAAAAGAATTAGATGAAAAAGAAAAAAAGAAATAACATGGTATAAAAAAACATGTTTAAAGAGGGAGAATGGGTTTTAAAATAATAAACATATACCTTCTCCAAACAAATAAGATTCCTTGAGTATGAGATGACTTTATAATACTATTTTAACTATTATAAAGATGACTTTATAATACTAATACTTTAAAGTATGAGATGACTTTATAATACTATTATTCTATAAAACTAAAGTTCAAAACTGAGATAATAAAACAACAGAATGAAATAAACAGGGAAATTTTGGAGCTAAGGAAATTAGTTGAAATCCCAAAGAACACCATTATAAATCAAATAATTTAGGAAGAGCAAGGAACAGGATAGACGATGGTTGAAAATAAAACTAGTAGCATGGAGGAAATGCTTACAATAATCAATGAATGCAGAGAAAATGGACAAAGATCAAAATATGTAGAACAGAGACCATCCAACACAGACAACAAATTAAATAGGAAAAGTATCTGGATATGTAATAAAAGAAACTTTCCTTGAATTAAACAAACCAAATCCTTAGGTACAAGGGTATATTGTATACTAGAATAAAATTGATACAGTACAATAAACATCAAGACATACTTTGGTTAAGTTACTGACATTCAAAGATAAGAAAATAAAGCTTTAGCTATTCAATAAGAAAAAGTAAGTCACCTATAAGGAGGAAAATAGGTTTGTGTTAGACTCCTAGCAATATTCAGAGCCAGAAAGCAATAGTGCAATATTTACAAACTTCTGAGCACAAGAAAGTGTGACCTGGCCAAATAATTATTTGAGAGAAAGTCAACAAGCAGGCTTTCTCAGACATGGTAAAAGAAAAAAACCACAGGGAAAGTAGTATTTAGAATCTAATATGTAAGAGATGTAAAATCTGTGAGCCCTTCTTGAATTGAAAAAAAAAAATTAACATGGAAATCCAGCCAAAGACATGAATGAAGGTCAAGAATTTAGAAGTGGTAAAAACAACAAAAAACAACAAAAAACAAACAAACCTGGATATGAGCACTGGATCTATTTTTAAAAAGAACAAAGACTACAAAACTAGGAGTATTACAATTACAGAACACAATGTGATGGTTTATAATCTGGCAAAGTAAAATGTAATACAATGAAAAATGAAATGGAGAATAGTGTAGGTAGGAGAATAGCAAGTGTTTCACGTCATCTTTCATAGAGAATCAATTCATGCTGTCTAAAATTAAACCACATAGTTAAAAAAAATAAAAGAGTAGCAGCATTTGCAAGCCTTTGATGATTTTTATAATCTCTGCTTAACCTGAGAGCCAGGAAGGCAAGCCAGCATATGTGTGCCAGATTCTCCTGCAGCTGTGTTTTGAATTTTGTAAGGCCAGTTCAGTGTTTTTAAGTATTTTAAAGTCTGAGTGTTATTAGGTGGGGGTGGATGGGGGGTGAACTTGCTAGTTAACCCCTATTTTCCACTTTCTTATTTCAGCTCTACCTACACTATTTCGGGGCCTGCCTGGCCCTGCCTTTGGAGGACTCATTAGGAACCAAAATTTCCCGTGGTGAAGTTTGATAATTCCTAGAGTAAGGTGAAATAATTTATCCATAGGTACATTCCTCTCATTTGTTTTGTAAAACATATTTTTCCATTGCATAACAAATAGTATTTTCCCACACTATAATGACAGAAATCTGTCTCCTGGCAAATGTAGGCACCATTGCCTCACCTTTCTCAACAAGGCTGTGTGACCAGGGCTTTAACTTCAGTGCAATCATGAGTGATACACAGAGAGTGATTTTCATGAAAGATTCCTTGCACCATGTAGAAACAGTCCAAGAAAGCTTCTTCTCATGTGGTGTCTTATTCTATTTAAAGCCTTGAGAAATTAGCTGCTGTCACCTCCTAGCTATTTCTTTGGCTCAATTTTAACTTTTATTCCTTTAAATAAACTATGGATTGGGACTGAACCAGAGCCAGAAGAGACAGCTGATTGGCTGTGAAAGCCCCTTTGAGAGGTTCTGACCCTGACCTTAAAGACTGAGCTGCTCATTCTAAGAAAAAACTGTGTGTATAACCCCAGGGTGTACTTTGATGTCTTTAGGTGGGACATCTGATGGACACTGGAAGGACTGGTACAACAGCAGAAAATCAGAGATTAGAGACTGAAAAAGAACTGCCAAATTCTTAAGTTAGTATTTCCACATACAGTTACTATATTAGTTCTTTAGTAATCTGCTGAAGGCAAAAGACACTACTTTAGAAAAGCAAAACTAGCCTTTTATTTCAAGTAAATCCTTCAGCAATCAAAAGAGAGACGTCTTTCTCTAGGTTTTGAACTTCTAAATATTTCCACATTTGGAAATAGGAAAGAATAAAGGCTGGACTGTATGATGGTGGCAATGCGAATGGGGTGGGAGGTGCTCATACCTACCTGCCCTCATTCTCACTGCTGGCATCATACAGTCATACCATGTGAAAGGAAGAATCATGGCTCATACCATGTCAAAGGAAGAACTGAAGTTTGATTCCTGACTGGATATGGGAACAGAGAAGGAATCAAGCTGGATCACTTGAATGGCAGGTAATGTCATTAACAAGCAGAGGGGTTTAAAAACAAGGTGTTTGAAGCAACCCAAGTGCCCATCAACAGATGACTGGGTAAAAATGTTGTGCTACATACACACAGTGAAATATTGCTCAGCCATAAATGATGAAATCTTACCTTTACAACAACATGGATGGACCTAGAGGGTATTATGCTAAGTGAAAAAGACAAATACCATGTGATTTCACTTAGCGCTGGAATCTAAAGAACAAAATAAAAGAACAAACAAAATGAAAACAGACAGATACAGAGAACAAACTAGTGATTACGAGATAGGAGGGAGGTTGTGGGGCTGGGTAAAAACGGTGATGGGATTAAGAAGTACAAATCGGTAGTTACCAAATAGTCACGGGGATGTAAAGTATAGCATAGGGAATATAGTCAATAATATTGTAATAACTGTGTATATATGTAATATCTAGTGCCAGATGTGTATTAGGCTAATCGGGGGACTCATTTTAAAATTATATGTCAAATCGCTATGTCATACACCTGAAACTAATATAAAATAATATTGAATGTCAACTCTAATTGAAAAAAATAAATTAATTAAAACAAGGTGTTCACACTTGCTCACTTATTGCTTTTTTGGTAATACCATTACAGTCAGAGCATATCCTCCAGAGAGATGAATTTGCTCTGTGTTAGCAGTGCTTACAGTGACAATTCTCCTAGGATAACCTTTCTGAAAACATCACCACAAGTTACACAGTACAGATGGTCTTGTTCATAACATATTTGCTATGGAAAAAAAGTTCGTCAATTTGTGTAAAGCTGATCACAATTAACCTATTAACTCCAAAGTTCAGCATGGAGAAAAGTAAATTGCTTGCTACTAATACTTTAGGGATATATGGGCAGTGATTTATTTTCTAACCCATTGAATACCGATAAAAACTCTCTGTGGAGATTGTTTCCCCATTCTGCATGCCGCTCCACGACATCCTTTTGTTTTATATCTGAGGGTGGTATTGTGCATGGGAAGGACATCCCACATTTGTATTTAATTAATATCCAATTTAATTATAAATTAGAGAAATTTGTTTTTTTCTAAGCCTCTAAGTCCAACTTGTTATGTTATTAATAAATCTTGTGAATTTTTGTGAAAATGAAGAAAAATTGCTTTCACTTTCTTTTTAATGTCTTATTAATTTAATAAATTAATCAATGTTTTGTTAATTTATAAATTAAAAAGATTATATTTCCCTAAATAAAACTAGTTTATTGAGTTTCTGTAAACATTTTAAACCATTTAATTTAATACTGTGAAAGAAAAGCAAAATGGAGTTCATATTGTCAAGAGAGCAATCTAAAATTATGCTGGGAGGCCTTCAGGAAGCAGAGATAACACACCCTCTCCCTGTGAAACTATACTTTTGAACTGGGCTAAACCAAATAGCTACATCCTAATGTAGTTCCTGGAACTGGCTCTATATCACTGAACTCTCTACTAAGAAATAAAATTTTTACCTAGCAATAGACATAAACAATCAATCATGTTTAGCACAGTGTAAGTCAATTCGCCAGTACCAATCTCAGCTCTTTCAACATGACTTGTGTGACCCCTTAGGAAGTCCTCCTTTATCTGTCTTTATAAACTCTGTCCTTTTCTTTCCCCTTGGAACACAATTGAGTTTCTACTGAAATATGTGTGTTCTGAATTGCAATTCCTAAAAGACCCCCAAATAAATCTGTTTGCCTTGCAGTTCTTGAACAAAATTGATAATACCATGGCATCAAATCTAAGACGCCAGAGAGATCTTGGCCAAGTGGGGAAGAAAACGGACTGGCATGTGAAGGAAGAGCAGTTCAAATCTAAGATGCCATTAATTGTAAGATGCACCGTTATTTTATGTAGTAAGGAAAACAATTTCCATTGATTGTAAGACACACTCATGTTGCAGATGTGTTAAATGAGAAAACAAATGTTCATCTTAAATTGATAAACTACTGTATATCTGAATATCTCAGGTGATACAAATACAGGCATTTTGCTTGTTAGGCTTGGAATAGACAAAATGTTTCTGAGCATTTAAGCAACTTTCATAAATCTAAATACATTTAAATTAATAAACATGCTATAGACTGAATATTTATATCCCCTCATAATTCAGATATTGAAATCCTAAGCTCCAAGGCATTAGGAGGTGATTAAGTCATGAAGGTGGAGACCTGATGAAAGACATTAGTGACTTTATAAAAAAAAGCCCAAGACTTTCCTGCCCCTTCCACTGTAGTAAGATGCGGCAAAAAGGCTATCTGTGAACCAGGAGGTGGCTCCACCAGACACTGAATCTGCCAGTGTCTTGATCTTGGAATTTCCAGTCTCCAGAACTGTAAGAAATAGATCCCTGTTGTTTATAAGCTACCCAGTCTGTGGTATTTTTGTTATAGCTGCATGAACAGACTAAGACAACACAAATTTCTAAATGTAGTGTATCTAAGTGTTTAAATACTGTTTATAAATGTAATCAAATTCTGTTACACATTCTAAAATAAGTAAAAAAAACAAATAGAAAATTTCAATAAATCATAGGGCTAATGTGTTGGTTTCTGTAATATGTCAGATTCTCTTAAACATTTCAAACACCTTAAATTGCTAACACACCAAAATTTTCTTGATTTTTTAAAAAACTTATTCCCAAACTTAACCCAAAAGAATTAATAATGAGTTTGGTTAGTTCACCATCCTTATTCTTATTTCAACACCTTGTTAGTATTATAGAGTGACTTATGCAATGAGCAGATTTACCACCTCAGCTGGGCAGGGGTTACTGCTTCTCAAAACACTCCCACTGGGTTATAAATTAGATCAGCGATTCTCAAACTTTTTGGTGTCAGGATGCTTTTATACTCTTAAAAATTATTGAGAACCCCAAAGAGCTTTTGTTTATGTGGTTATAACTATTGATATTCACCATAATAAAAATTAAATCTAATAAATTAAAAAAATTTATTTGATTTATTTAAAAAGAATAATAAAGCCATTATATATTAACATAAATAATAAAGCATTAAAAATTCTTCAAAAGTTATTGAGAAAAGTGGCATTATTTTACATTTTTATAGTTCTTTTTAATGTTTGCATTAGAGAGAGTTGGATTTTCATAGCTGCTTCTGCATTCACTCTGTGGTGATATAATAGGTCATGTAGTCTCTGGAAAACACTGTATACTAGTGAGAGAATGAGAGAGAAGAGGTCAAGAATTTATTAGTATTATAATAAAAATAAATGCCCTCGAAAGGGTCTCAGATACTCCTGGACCATACTTTGAGAATTGCTGAGTTAGATAAAAATGAGTTAAGTAATCAGGCCAGGATCCGAGTGCCATATACCAGAATAATTCTACCCAAGACACAGGTTAACATGCTGAGGGCCCTTACACATGTGATTTGTCTGCTGTGTCAGTGGGGGAAGTCTATACCTTTCATCGTGGGTCCCCGAGGCGTCTTTCAGTTTTCATCCTTACTTATTGCTTTCAACTTCTTATTATCTGATTTAGAAAGATGGAAATATTTTTACTGCATGATTAGAACTCAATGAACTCTCTACTCTCTCATCTAGATTGTAATATTCCCCTTCACTGTCTAGTTTGACCATTCATTGTTTTTATATTTTCTTTTCTTGCTCTTGCCCACAATTCTGTAGTCTGTTTTTTTGCTAGAGCCCTAAATCCTGTTCTTTTACATGTAATAGTCAAACATCCGGACTCCACCATGTTGACTGTATTCAGCAGAAGGATGGTCTTTTGTTAAGAAAGTGTAGAGGTAATTCCTTATTAGGCAGGAAATTGGACTAGACTAATGATCTCAAAGTTCTGTTTTTACTCAACGATTCTATGCGGTTCCTGCTTCCCTTTTTCAACCCTGAAAAACTGCAGGCTGCTCTGAAAACCACTGCAGGCCAGGCTTTCTGCTTGCTTTCCCAATATTTCCCTTTATAACGGAGACCAATTGTGTTAGAGCATTACTGTGTCCAGTTAAAAAGACATAATTCCTTGGATCCTTTGCAACTAGGGGTGGCCTTGTGACCTAGTTCTGGCCAATGAGATATAAGTGAAGTCCATAAGACAAGGGTTCTGGGAAAGTGATTATTTTCCTCATTAAAAAGGAGCACACTTAGAAAGTATGTGACTTTTTACTTCCTCCTATCTGGAAAGTAGATGTAATACCTGGAGATGGGGTCGCCCTCTTAGGACCATAAAGGAGAAAGCCACATGCTAAAGACTGAATAGCAGGAAGCTATAGGAGGCTGAGGCCTTGATGATTTACTTGAGTGAATGCTTGAGGATTGGTCTACCTCCTTCTGGACATCTTGTTACATGAGATAAAGAATCCTTTAAGACACTGTAACTGAGTTTTTGTTATATGCAGGCTAAATTTATTCTTTATTGTCTAATACATTTGCTACTAGCTAGTTGTGGCAGCTAGTGTACTCTCATAGTGCCTATCATAGCCTGCCATTTCACCAGTCAAGTATTCTTAAAGAGGTTAATAACCATGGTATAGTACTTCAGAATCAGACAGAAGAATCTTGGCTCTGTATCACTAGCTGGGTGACCTTAGGCAAATTATTTAATCCCTTTGAGCCTAAGTCTTCTCATCCATTGAAATGAGACTAAAATTTAATATCTCCTGGTTGTTGTGAGGATTAAATGAGGTAACAAACGAAATTCCTAGCATAGTGCCTTGTGTCAAAGTAGGAACTTGACAAATGTAGACTCTATTTCTCTCTTCCTGTTAAAGAAGTAATTCAGTTCCATTCATAATATTCCAGACCTATCTACTTCTAGTTTGAAGTTACGTAATGAAAATATAGCAGCATTTTTGTATGTAATGCTTAGGCAGATAAGCCAGATAAGGTGGGTTTGCCTGTGACAACTGTGCAGATGGAAGAGATGGTGTCCTGATAATCTATGGAAGCACTGGTGATTCTTCAAGGGTAGAAGATTAATAAAGATGATGATGATAACAGCTAATATTTCTTGAGCATCTACTATGTGCTAGTCACTGGGGTTAACGCTTTAGATATATTATCTCATTTTTAGCACTCTACAACTATAAAGTAACTACTGTTACTATCTACAGTCTATGGATTAAGAAATGGAAGCTTAGAGAGGTTAAATAAGTTGTCCACAATCACTCAGTGGTAGAATCTGAACTAGACTCCAGCTCTGTTCAATTCCAGATTTATTGGTGAGCACAGCCTATTGATGAGATGTACATCAGTGGTAAGCTGGTCAGTTGTGAGAGCATCGTATGTATATCTTATCTCAAATCTGTGTTCAGTGCAGTCACAGTGTTAGTTTGAATCAGCCATGGTGAGTATTTACAACACAGTAATTGGTAAATGCAACAGATCAGGTCTCTCCCCCACTTCCCTGCCCTAAGAACTGGTGGTCAAACATTTACCAGCATAGCACTGGAAGGAGTATAGTTGCTTTGAAAGGCTGTGGATCAGGAAACAATGAATCTGGCAGATAGCAGATATTAAAACATTGAGTAAGTCAGGGCATAGAAGCTTCTTGATCATTTATACTGAGTTGTTTGCCAGGCAAGATAGATTCCTTTGTGCAGGAGAATAAGAGAATGATCTTTGGGTTATAAGGGGAAGGGAGTCAAGCTGAAGTGAGGGTCTGAGGATTTCAAACAAAAAGGATATAATGTGTATTTCTCCACTTATTTCAAGATCCTCTTTTCGAGTCCCTTCTCTGTGCCAGTACTTCTATGTGTCACATGTAGAGACATAAATAAAATAGGATCCCTTCCCTTGGTGAAGCAAACATATGTACACATAATTACAATGTTATGAGAGAAAAAAGTACAGAGCCATGCACATAAATTTTTGGTGAGGTGAAAATTTGTCATAACTTTTAGTGCTTTGCGGATCTTCTGAGGAGGAGACTCCTTTATTATGATGGATATGTTAAAAAAAATAAACCTTTTGATTATACAGACATTGTTGTTCTGTTGTGTCAAGCCATGATGTAAATGTGCCCAGCTATGGAGACCAATGGGGTCCCCCCCATCTGTTAACATCTATTTGTCCAAGCAAATTGGTAAAGTAGATGACCTTTAGCTCTTTGAGATTGACTTAATTGTCCCTTTTAGGAACCTTCATCTCTTCAGGTTGTCAACTAGGAAAGTATCTGGTATGTCACTTAACGTTTATTGACAAACTGCTTGCCTGTCCCTACAGTACCATTTCAGTCACTGTGTTACTTAAACACATTTTTAATCTTTTAGCTTCAACTTTAGAATAAGAGAATTTTTCGGCAGTGATAGGGATTTCAGCAAACTGATGAAAAGACATGTAAGAGAAGGGTAATCTTTGAAATCTATGCCATATTTAAAAAAACAATTTAAGCATTTTAGGGAGAATAAAAAGGCGATGAGAAGAGACTGGGAGGGAGTGATTTTAGAAATATTTTGCTGTTAATCTAAATAGACAGCCTTTACTCTGAAGGAAAAGCCAAAGAGTGGCTCATCCAGTTATTGATACTGATGGAGAATAATTCCTGGGAGCTACACTTGGTGTCAATGGGTTTGTGTCCCGCTGTCACCAACATCTTCCATAATACCAAGCCCTCCTTGTCCTAAGACAGACAAGAGCAAGACTTCTCCTTCGAGGTCCTCCCCACCTTCGGTTTGCCCTTTCTCCAATCTTTGTTGGGTCAGACAGTGGTGTGTCCACGAGAGCCAATTGTGAAAATTTCAAGAATTTTGTGAGGTAGTTGTTAAAGACAGCCATTATTAAAAACTAAATTATATTTACTTATAATTAAATAAATTATATTAAAACAAAGATAAATATTCAAAAATCCTCAATCCCTAATTATTTTATTACATCGTACTATTACATATGCTCTTGAGGTTATTTATGTCTATTATATCTACAGGGTGGAAAATTATACAATGGTGTACTACTGCTGTGCCTCTCTTTCCAACTCTATGTTCTCCGTGTCCTGTGATGTCACATTGGTAGCTTAAAATTGGCATGGTGCTCCCATGGAAATTTACATCATGAAATCTGCAAGTGCAACAAATCTAGACATGATTTATTGTTTTGTTGATTGCTTAGATTTAAGAAAGTGATGGGGAAAATGTTAATAATGCAGATTTTCCCCAGGAACCTTGTAACATTAAAAAAAATCACCTTTTTAATGATCAAATATTTTATCTTTGGTGTCTGAAGAATCCTTGTGAATATTATATCTTTGTTTCTTAGAAGAGAATAATAAATTAGACTGGTCTCTTGCTGTTTAAAAAGTGATTTCCTCCCAGAACAGAATGTTTGGGAGAGATAACAGTTTTCAACCTCAAAGCTATATATTTTAGTCAGAGAGTTAATGTCTGGATCATTAGCTACAAACAAAATGATAAAGATGGCTTTCCTGAGTTACATTCAGGGGAGAAGATAATACTGGCCTTAAATTAGACCAGGGATGTACTTCAGACCAATTTTTAAAGACTTGGTAATAAGTCATTCTAAGCTTGATACATTCTGTTGCTCAAAAGTCCCCTTTAATGCCTCAGTGATACACAGTAATTCCTTTGAAGTCATGGATGATTTGGAGTTGATTCACTCCTCGTTAACCTTACCTAGTAGTTCCACAGGTACTGTAAAAATGAGCAAACAATCCAATGCTGTTGTTAGCCTAGCCAGCGTGTGCCAGGCACTTTCCTTTCTTCCAGATGGTCTTGCAGGCTGGCCAGCTGGGCCAGTGCCAGCACCTTTTGATTGCTACTGGAGATGAACCAAACTTCATACATCAGGGGATCTAAGAAGCAAACTGTTCTCTATTGTTCAAGTTTTTCTATTCAAATTCATATTCACTTAAGGACCATATGTCTTTTTGCCTGTCTACAAGTATTATTCCTGCTTTTTCATTCTTGAAGGCTCAGTAATACTTTTTTGGGGGATAATATATCTGCTTAAATATGCTTTTTATTATGAATAGAAGTAGGGATACATTTTCCTTGGCATGACTCGGACACACTGTTGTTGCTGGAGAGTGGGGTTCCCCTCTCAACGCGTTGTCCAGGCTCTTGATGTCTCGAACAAAGAATTGAACAAGACACCGAAATACAGCAGAAAAGAGTAGCTTTATTGGAAGGGAAAGTAAAGCAGCAGTACACTTCCAGACTTGGAAGTGGCCGAGCAAGAGTAGCTCAAGGTCTCAAGAGCACAGTAACAGTCCTTGGGGTTTTTTATCCCTATTTGCTGTGGGCAGTTACTTTTCTTAGAGGAGTGGGCTTTCTTGATTGGCAACTAAGGACTGATAGGACTCAGTGACTCATCGTTCGCTTTCTGCACATTTTCATTCCCAGAATTCAGTCGGTTATAATGATATTAATGAACTTCTGGGAATATGCATTACATTATAATGATGGTATAATGAGGCTAAAGTGAGTTGAAGGTCATTTTGGTCTTCATTGTACAGGTGCGAGTGACTGATTTAAACTAGTACCCAATTATCTGCTTACTTGTTTCCTTGTATGAGTTACTTTTAGCCCAAAAATGCCTTCTGGCTTGCTTATTTGTGGGCAGACTGATGGACCCTTTCTAGAATAGGATAACCTCAGGGTTTAGCAGGCTGATGAAACACTCCTAACTTTCCTGCTTAACCCTTTTTTAAGAGCTGTGAACCCCTTCTTATTAGTATGGATGTTGAGGGACAGAAGGTCTCTTCTACTTCCTGCTGAGGAGGGTCATAACCCTGCCTATTGGGGTTTCATGGAGCTCTTTCCCTCTCTCTCTCAGTCAGAACCGGGTCTTTGGTATCCCGCCGAAATGCTGTCTCAGTCCCTAGACAAGGAAGAAAGAAGATACGAACTTGTTATTTAAATCATATATCTATTAATTTCCTATTATTGATTTGCCTCTTAAGTGGGTAAAGGAAAACAGGCTTGGTTAATATATTTCTTAAAGAATAAAAAACCTTTGGGCTTAAAGATCCTCTCCCCTCTTGGACTCTAAGGGCCTTGCCTGTTCTAAAACCATTTCTGCTTACTATGGACCTATGATCATTATCAATAGCCAGAGGTCCTGAGTCACCAGTTTCAGGTTAATTATCTGGATTTGTGGGAGAGGGCCTTTTTTTCTCAAAGAAAGGAAGAAAGGAAAAAGACTTAGCTGTGTATACTTAAAAAAAACAAAAAACAAAAAACCCAACAATTAAAAATTCTGTAAGTACATTTTGTAAATGAATGATGGCCCTTATTACTATTGTTTCCCCAAATATTTTTGTTATGTATTTTGGAAATTTTAAAATTTTAAGTGACTGAAACCTAGATGCCAACTGTCCTCCAGGACAGCTTCTGTTCTCATTTCTTGCAAACCTAGACATAGGACTCAGCACCGTTAAGGAGTCTCCAGTAGACCCACTCCTAGGATGGTGATGAACATGGTGAATTTGAATCTTTATTCTGGCTGCGGGACCTTCGATATGTAAATTAACCTCTTTAAGTCTCAGTTTCCTTATCTCTAAAATGGAGATGATGGTAATAATACCTACCTCACAAAGTTGCTGTCAGGATCAAATAATTCATGTTAAGTGTTCAATAAATTGTGCCTGTTTATTCATGGGCAATATAGATTTTAGAAAACTTTTTATTAAGGAAAATTTCAAACAT
>NW_011888996.1:2408472-2416395 GCF_000151845.1 Pteropus vampyrus | reverse complement strand
ATTTAAATCATATATCTATTAATTTCCTATTATTGATTTGCCTCTTAAGTGGGTAAAGGAAAACAGGCTTGGTTAATATATTTCTTAAAGAATAAAAAACCTTTGGGCTTAAAGATCCTCTCCCCTCTTGGACTCTAAGGGCCTTGCCTGTTCTAAAACCATTTCTGCTTACTATGGACCTATGATCATTATCAATAGCCAGAGGTCCTGAGTCACCAGTTTCAGGTTAATTATCTGGATTTGTGGGAGAGGGCCTTTTTTTCTCAAAGAAAGGAAGAAAGGAAAAAGACTTAGCTGTGTATACTTAAAAAAAACAAAAAACAAAAAACCCAACAATTAAAAATTCTGTAAGTACATTTTGTAAATGAATGATGGCCCTTATTACTATTGTTTCCCCAAATATTTTTGTTATGTATTTTGGAAATTTTAAAATTTTAAGTGACTGAAACCTAGATGCCAACTGTCCTCAAGGACAGCTTCTGTTCTCATTTCTTGCAAACCTAGACATAGGACTCAGCACCGTTAAGCAGTCTCCAGTAGACCCACTCCTAGGATGGTGATGAACATGGTGAATTTGAATCTTTATTCTGGCTGCAGGACCTTCGATATGTAAATTAACCTCTTTAAGTCTCAGTTTCCTTATCTCTAAAATGGAGATGATGGTAATAATACCTACCTCACAAAGTTGCTGTCAGGATCAAATAATTCATGTTAAGTGTTCAATAAATTGTGCCTGTTTATTCATGGGCAATATAGATTTTAGAAAACTTTTTATTAAGGAAAATTTCAAACATTGTATTTTTATAGAGGGAAGTACAATGAACCCTCAGGTACTTATTTCCCAGAGTCAATGATTATCAGTTTTTTGCCAATCGGATTTTGTCTTATTCTCCACTCCTTTCTCCAGTATTCATTTGAAACATTTCACAGATTTTATATCTTTTTACCCACAAATATTTTAGTATATGTTTCTAAAAGATAAAGAAAGCCTTATTTTATTTTATTTTATTTTTTGGCAGTGAGCATGGCTTATTCCACTTAATGCAGACACTGACCCATACTTTCAGGAGGTTAAAAATAATACATTGAACCACACGGTGTCTGTCCCCCACCTCCCCCAGAAACTCAGAAAGACACTTGGCTGAGTATGTTTTTAAATAACCTTAATACCATTATTGCATGTTAAAATGCTTAAAATTTCTTTAATATCATTAACTCTCAAGCCACCGTTCAAATTTCTAATTTTCTCATAAGGACTATAATTTTTAAAAAGTTAATTTATTTGTTTGAATCTGTATCCAAATTGTTAATGTCTCTTAAGTCTTTTTCATACTTGGTCTTAGCTGAAAGGCAGAGAAGCGATCTCTTAAGTCCTTTTTAATCCTCGGTTTTCCTTGCCCTCTGTTTTTACCTCTCGTGATTTAATTGTTGAAGAAACTGATCACTAGAGTTTTGCCAGTTGCTCACCTACTGTGTGTAGCATGTTCTTTTGTCTCCTATGTTTCTTGTGGACTGGTAGTTAGATCCTGAAGCTTCCTCTGATTCAGGCTGGAGTTTTCAGCAGGATCACTTCATAGGTCACGTGGGCCCCCCACTTGGAGGGAAGTGAGGTGTAACTTTCTCTTTGTGATACTAGCAGCCATTGATGGTTAATGCTCAGATCCATTAACTCACTTTGGGTTTCAGAATGGTGATGTTCTAACTCTGTCATTCATTCTTCATTTCTTAGCTAGAATACTATTTGGTTACACAGTGGCACAATTTATACAGGAAGGCAGAATAAATGCTTAATTTTCTGCCATTATTAGTTTTCAGAATAGTAAACTGGCTCACTAGTATCCTGCAATAATGACCAATAGATTTTAATTTTGCTTTACTGTCTTTACCAACTTATGCAGTAAATATATTTGATGTATTTAAATTCTTTGCCATTATTATTTGTATTAGTGCTCTAATGATCCCATCTTTGGTCAGTGGAAGCCCCTTCAAGTTGGCATCTGAGCTTTTTTGTTTTTACAGTAGAAAAGAAAAGTTTTATTAGAAGGGAAAGAACACTTCCAGATGTGGAAGCGGGCCTGAGCAAGAGAAGCATGGCTCAAAAGGCCTCCTGAGCCCTTTTAACATGATTCTACTGTCTTTGGTAGCTTCTATGTAGTCTGGTAAGAGAAGACGTTCCAAGCTCACCTTTTATTTCTTTTGCCTCTACGATTAGTTCTTTCTAAAGAGCCTTTATTTCCGTTAGTGGAAATGGTATTTCAAGTTCGCAGTAGGGTACTCATTGCTGCTTTTTTTTTGGGAGGGGGGGTCATTGTTTCTAGAACTTTTCATCAGATAGAACTAGGAAATATAGCTTTTGTTTTTTTAAAGATAAAATGCATTATTTGTTCATATTGATAATTCATATTTAACTCATGACTGACTATAGGATTTTTAACCTTTTCTAATTTATTTATTTCTTTCCTTCGTTCCATGCCAAGAATCTCAGTTCTCAATAATGCTGGGTATGAGGGAATTTGAACATCACATAATTACTCACTTGCTTTATCCCAAGTTTATAAGCAACAGTCTCAGCTACCAACAGTATAAACTTCAAAACTTTAAAGGTTTTATTTTATTATTATTATTTTTTATAGTTTCTTTTATCCTTAGGGTGTGCGTATCTATCTCACAGCAGATGCCATCAAATTACTGTGTTTTTAAGTCACTTAGACTGATTCCTCTCTCTGGTGATTATGCTACCAATTGGATACATATTTATGTTCATTTGTTTCTTTTCATTTTTTAATTTTAAGGATTTTTTAAATTTAAGTATAAATCATTTAAATATTTACATGATCCCAAAGTTAAATCTACCAAACAAGGCACATCTGAAGAAGTCTTGTTTCTGTCCTTTAGTCTCTACTGTATTTCCTCTCTCCCCCATAAGTAGGTATTGTTATTTTAATTTTGTGGTTATCCTTTTGTTGTTTTAAAATATAATCATATGTTTATTAAATATAAGCAAATATATTTCTATACTCCGTTCTCATATAAACCATAACATACTATACAACTTTCCTAGATCTTACTTTTGTCACTGAGCAATATATCCTGGAGCTTACGATAGATTTCTAGAAATAAGGTTGCTAGATATAGGAAATATAAATTTGAAAGCAGAGGGACAAGATGTTTATTTCGTTATTTCCTTCAGTATTATTCTTCTCTCTATGACCTTTCTCTACACCAACAGGAATACTTGGAAGGTCCGAACTCCCCACTCTTGGCTTGCTCTTTATTTTGCAGAGCTCTTTAGGGCTCACTTCTCAGCTCCCTCTAATGCAGCTGATCCCCACCCAACAAAGACTCAGGTATCAGGACCCTACCACTGGGAACTACTAAGGGGTGGGGGGAGGAAATCTCTCTCTCTCTCTCTCTCTTTCTCTCTCTCTCATTTATCTACAGTTTTGAACTGGATATAATATGTATATTTCAAACACGTTTTTGATTTTTAAGATATATAACTGCAAAACTCATATTGTAATACCCATGTAAATAACCTGTACAGATAAACACCTTTATAATTTAAAACTTACATATTTAAACCATTGAAATTTGTGGTCTTGGCTTATACAGAGGAAAGAGTAAAAAAAAAAAAGTCCCATTGATTTGGAAAGAGAAATATGGTCCTTTAAACAAACTCCCTAGAAAGAGATCCAGTTAAGAGTGACCATTCACATCAGCATTTTTCAGCTCTCATGTTCATCGTGAAAATCTTCCCATGGCTAAGCTAATCTGGTTGCCATCCTAACCAGGAATTACTTGCTCATCTCGATTTCAGTGCTATGGACACACACTTCTCTTATTTGAAATGTCTCTGTTTTCGTCTGCTGCTTTCATCAGCAGTTGGCTTAAAACTCACATTCTCCAGAGAGCTTATCTAACCAACTGCTCTCTATTATGATCCTTTCTGTACCCCCATGCCTCAAATTTAAGGAGGCCAGATTTAGAAAGTAATAATAATACAGGACATACAGTTAACTTGAATTTCAGATAAATAACCAGTACTTTTCTTTCTCTCTCTCTCTCTCTCTCTCTCTCTCTCAATCGACATGAGACATATTTATACTAAAAATCATTTGCTGTTTATTAAATTAAATTTTAATGGGGAGGTCTTGTATTTTATCTGGCAACTTAAGTTTAAAGGTCTTGAAAAACATAATCTGCAAACATTGTTACACTTGTGTATTATGTTGCTTCCAAAATTTTCCATGAGTTTTTGAAGTATATATTTTGCTCTCTAAGTAGATTATAAATTCTTTGAAAGTAGAAACTGTGTCTTCTGCCTTTGTAGTTCACCCCTCTCCACCTTGCTCCCCATAATCTGCTGATCATCAGTTCTGAGCTAATGCTTGACAAATGAATAAAACCTCACAGTGAGCTTTGTTTTTGATAAGGACTAACTGGAGCTTTAAGGAAACATTATCAGTTGTGAGAGTCTGTGGGAGGAGCTAGGGCTCATGGAAGTTCTGGTGCTCTGTATAACCGCGAGGACCTTCTGTGAGAGAACCCTACGGGAAGAACTCTATGTTTACAATAAAGCTCTATGGTTCTGACTTCCCCTTTCATCAACTTTCTTTTCCCTTATATAAATTCCCCTTCATCTTGGCACTCAGGCCGGAGAATGCATACGGTTTGCTACGTCTGCATGCACTCGTTGCAATCTTTTCCTTTTCCCAAATAAATCTTTTTTGGTGACAAATGTCTATTTTTCAGTAGACGTTTTTGATTATAGAGGGAAATCTTTGAGTTAAACATAAAACACTATACAGCTAATTTAAGAAATTATTTTTAAACCAATCTAAATTTTTAAGGTTGATTTAGAACAAAATCAGAAGTTATTTTCATTTACTGTATTTTCTTCTTATAAAATTGTACCTTTATATTACTTACAATACACATTTACATTAGTTCAATTTAGTAGCTGCTACTGGCTTCACTTAAAAATAATTGTAGTAGCATTTGCTTCAATTGCTTTAATCACTAAGCCACTTGGTGTCTGCCACGTCATATTCTCAGTGTCAGCAAAACTTGGACTCTTTTGAATCAGTAGAGGGAGCCAACTTCAGTTTTGATTTCTTTCTGCTGAGAACTATCTGACTTTTACTTCCAAAGGTTCAAATGTAAAGGCTACTATTTGAAGGCCATTTATTGCTGAGAATGAAGACGTAGGTTAAAAAAGCTAATTCAGGTAACTCGATAACCCGTACCAAGTTTACGTCAGCAACAGAGTGGGGTGCAATTATAGCTCATACAATGAACTGCAATAATGAAAGCAGTCAGATTTGCTGTTAATTCTCTAAACAAAGTGTTCTGGTGTACGCCAGGGTTTTGACACTTTATTTTCTGAAGAAACTGGCAAAGTTGAAAAGAGAAAATCTGAGGTGAGACAGCTGAGGAGTGTTTCATTACTGAGACTGGGATGGAGCACAGAGCAGACAGACCAAAACAGGCAGGGGGGGGGGATGGGGAGAGGGAAAGAAGCTCTTTTTACCTAAAACTAACAAAAAGGGAAATGGCGGTAAAAGCAGAGAAATGATGTGACTGCAGGGAACCTTATCAGGGGAATTTGTTTTTCTCAAAGAAGCAGAGGTTTGGGGCCTGCGGTAGAAAAAGGGAAAGTGGGAATAGAATGGGAAGAGCCCTTGTTAGCCCACTTGGAGGGCAGGAGGGGAACAGAGACGTAAGACAGGAGCAGAAAGCAGTGCTGCTTTTGACTTTTGGAGCAGTCCTGGGCTGGGGAGTAGGGCCTGGCAGGACAAGCGGGAATGGAGGGTGGGTGTAAAGAAATGTTCCAAACCAACTCTGGTGAGATGAGAGATGGAATCAAATTTTTAAGAAAGAAGAAAGGAAAATTATTAGATACATTGTAAACTTTATTTTAAAACAATGATTTTTGTTGTTAAATAAAAAAAATAAAAAATCTTTTTTTTTTTTTTTTTAGAAATATAATTTGGAAGGTAATTGTTACAGATCTCTGTGTATTTGAGCATATAAAGCCACCATTGGAGTTTTTCTCCCCAAACTATTAAGAGTTTTAATTAAAATCTCGCCACCTGGATATTGCAACCATTGTAATGATGTGTACGTCCTTCTGGAAAATGTGTGTGCCCATGTATAGATATACTGGATATTTAAAAAAGTAGTGGGATTATACTCTACATAAAATGGTAGCTAATACTTGCTGAGAGCTTAGTATATTCCAGGCACTGCTTTCAGGGCTTTCCTTGTAAAACTGCATTTGATCTTCACAACAACCTAGTGAGGTAGTAATATCATTCCCGTTTTATAAATGAAACTCAGAGAGGTTAAGAAACTTGCCCAAGGTCACACAGTTAATAGTTGGAATTTGCCCCCAAGCTGTGTTAATCTAGAGCCTGTGCTTTTAACCATTATAAAAATTATCTTCCATATTAGTGTTCTGTGATCTGCTTTCTTTTCACTTAAAAATAACATAACATATAATGGACATCCTTCCATGTCATTATAAATCTGAATTATTAATAAGGTGTTACAGTGTATGTGCTCAGTCCTCCATTGATGGGCATTTAGATTGTTTTACATTTTTTTGCTATAAATCTTTGTTCATTTATTCCACTACCTTTTAAAACTTATTTCTAAAAGCGGAGTTTGTAGGCTAGAAGGTTTTTATTTTTATTATTTTTTATGTAACATTGTGTTGTGATTCACTCTGAGATTCTGAGTATTCTACAAGCATTGGGCAAGTTAATCTTGAAGTTGGACTTACTTGTTAGAGACTCCTTATTGCCTCCTAGTGGCATTATCTCCAAACTGTAGTAGCTACACTGAGATCATTCAAGAGAACCAGGGAAGGATCTTGAGCAAAATGTTCTCAATTTTTCACTATTATAACTAATACTGTAATGATCAAATTTATTCATATTTAAGATCATTTCCTTAAGGAATAGATTTATAGAAATTCTATACATTGTTGAAAGATATAAATGTTAAACTTTTTTTGTTATCATAAATGTAATACATAGTATCAATGTGATAAAGAATAAGAACTACATTAAAGTATAAGAAAAATAAAATGACCTGTAATTTCACTAGCTAGAAAAAACACTTTTTAAGGGACAATTTAGGTAAATTTCATTTTAATATTTTTACAAATAAAATTGTTATAGGTGTACACAGTTTAATAGCCTGCTTTTTTATTAAACTTGACTTTTGGAGAGATTATATTTTACTGGTCTGACTTCCTCTTGTTATGGCGTGAATGATTCTGAGACCCACGGAGCCAATTGGGATTAATTATGAGCCTTTATTAGCCGGCCGGCGACTGACTCTCTACCAGACCGACTCTGTACCACTCAGGGTTAGAGGAGATCAGCCCAGAGCTTCCAGAGGAGGCAGTTTATAAAGCTTAAGACCATATCCTGGTGGTCTTCTGAACAAGCAAGCAGATTACAGAAGTGGAAGTTGGCTGTTAGCATATCTTTGCCCAGAACCACACCCTTAATTAACAAGTAAGGGGATTACAGAAGCAGACATTGGCCACACCCTTAATATTCCCCACTGGTTTTCAGGGGAATTCAAACCATTGAATTTTCAACCTGGAGTGGCCGGTAGTGAGTTCTGAGAACCATGAGTTTTACTGCTCGTACCCACTTTTTGACATAGGCAGTTATTCAATTAATTACACAGGGCCCAAACAAAAGGCCCAGGAAGACTAGAATAAGGGGGTCTATAATGGCTGTCAGGAGAGTTGTTAACCAAGGGGTATTATTAAAAAGTCCTGTGAAAGATAAGAATGTTAGACAAGGTCCACTCGGTGACTAGGTGGCCACTCGGGCAGTGCTGTAGCAGCAAGAAACCCTGCAAAAAGAAGAATGAATAAACTAAAAAGAATAACAAGAAAAATCA
>NW_011888996.1:2400851-2407702 GCF_000151845.1 Pteropus vampyrus | reverse complement strand
AGAAGCCTGTCCCATGGCGGCGGGGGTGGACTTTCACGCGACAGGCCCGAGGTTATGGGTCGTCAGTCACTCCGTTCGATCTCCAGAGGCTCTGCCAAGTAGACTGGCCGCCTTCGGAGTTGGATGGCCATCTGAGGGTTCCTTTGATTTGCAGACTGCATTCAGAGTCAGAAGTGTTGTTTATGGGAATCCTGGTTACCCCGATCAGGCCCCATAACACTCTTGGGGCTCTTAAGATCAAGAACTTTGCCTATTTACTGTGGTATGATTAACACCAACAGTGCCTGGTAAATACCAGTTGCCCAAGCAAAATTTTGCAAGAGCTGAAATTAACATGTGTGTTATTTTTTCTTTCCACATTTCCCCTCTTCATTTTTATGAGGTTATATCTCCTAGGCTATGAAACTCTTGATCCTATCCGAAGGAGAAATAGTTTCAATAATTTTAAATTTGTTTATTATTTCAGGCTATTTTTATCTCTGCTCTCCCTCTTCTGTCTTTCTTTTTCCCCTTGTTTTTCTGCAGTCAGGTGGAGTAAGAGACAAAAGGAATCTTTCAAATGAATTTAATTAGAAAACTTGCTGTAATAAAGAAATAGGCAGCCAAGTGATTCAGTGGAGAGAGCCCTGGGCTGGTGGTCAGAAAAACAAGGTTTAGTCGTTACGTCCTTAAGGTTGTCCCTCAACGGCTCAACCAACCCCTTGGTTTCCTGGTGTGTAGAACGAAGAAGCTGGGCTCTTCATTCTAGGAGCCTTTGCAGCTTGAACCATCTGGCAGTCTATAATTCCAATGTCTGCACGGGGCAGGCTCAGGAGTAAGTGTCGTCATGACGATACAGGCAGATGAGTGAGAAGTGAGGCATCAGCGGAGAAAGGGAGGGGCAGGGCCAGCTGCATGGGTGTGTGACCTGCGCAGTCGCCATAGGGCCCAGCTGCACGCAGAAGGGGACTATGCTTGGTTTAATGTTCTGCTTTGGCTATCTTGAAAATTTTTAATAATTGTTGAACAAAGGGCCTCACATTTTTATTTTGCACCGGATCTCACAAATTATTAGATGGTCCTGGGTAAGGGACGGGATGGAGGTGGGGAGACGGAGAGAAGAGAGTTGGAGCATAGATGGGAGAAAGAACAGAATGTGAAAAAAAAGGGGCCTGGTACTTCTCCTACCTAGTGGCTCCCACCCTAGGTATCCAGTACCCTGAATCCCCCACCAAATGCTCCACCCATTATCTGAATCCTGGAGTCCCTGTCAGCCTCCTTCATTATTCCACAGCCCCAAATTAGCCCTACTTTCCAGTGTCTACTGTTGTCCCCTTCAGAGAAAATTATCGTGTCTGGGAATCTTCATTTAGAATAGCTTTTCTTCCCTGTTAATTCAGCATAACTTTCACCTTAATACATTAACTATTTTGAGATTTACACTTATATCTAATTTGACTGATACTTAGGCATAAGCCTGCAGTATAGGAAAGTTCGAGAAAATCTATCAAGTAAGTGTACCTTGGGTGAGGGCAGAGAGTGGCCACCCTTATTTATCCCACTCAGGTGTCCTTATGTCATCCCAGATACAAAAAAAAAAAGCCATGAGAGAATTCCAAAGACATTCTTTCAAGAGAGTTTTTGGCAGCTCATCCTTTGCAGAGGGAATGAGGCCACGGGGGCCGGGTGACAGCAGTCTAAGCAAGTAAAGTAGGACTAGAAAGAAATGAAACTTCATCTCTAAATTCAATCAGTTGTCTTTAATGGAATTGCAGACATTTAACTCTCACAGCTGAATCAACAGATTAACTCTTGGCATAGGGAAGAACTGAGGGGTAAGGCAACACAAGGTAATTTAATAAGTATTTATCTATCTTAACATGTCAGCTTGTGTGATATGCGTGTTTTTTTTTTTTTTTTTTTTTTTTTTTAGGTGAGGCAACCTTTGGTTGACCTCGCAGATTGTAAGGACCTTGTCAGTTTACAATCCCTTATTTTTTTATTTTTTATGCCTAAATGCACCTGGTCTTCCTAAGTGGTCTCCCATCAAAGTACTAACTAGGCC
The DNA here is from genome assembly GCF_000151845.1 of Pteropus vampyrus. NCBI lineage: Eukaryota > Metazoa > Chordata > Mammalia > Chiroptera > Pteropodidae > Pteropus > Pteropus vampyrus. The sequence goes on along the minus strand of NW_011888996.1, from coordinate 2,405,658 downwards.
CGACCCTGCTTAGCTTCCGAGATCAGGTGAGATCAGGCTTGTTCAGGGTGGCATGGCTGTAGATGTGATATGAGTTTTAAATACATTATCTCACATAATCCTCACAACAACCCAGTGTGGTAAATACAGTTATTGGTCTCATTTTACAGATTAGGAAACTCAAATACCAAGATTAAAAATATGTCTTAAGTCTTGGTAGTGGGATCAATATGCAGAGTTTTCCAAGGGCAGTGAAGGTGGCTTTTAGGGGACATGGAAATAGCAAAACTCTCATTTACTTGACTCATTCCTAGACATAAGCAGAATGACTTAATCTTCAAGGCACTACTATGCCCACTGAATTTCCCTAGGCACTATATGCCCTGGCTGGAGTTAGGGGCCTGGGAGTGACAGTTCCTAGACTTCTCACCTTAGATTCTTAGATTTTCCCCAACTTAGGTGTCTCATCTCTAACAGGAACAGGCAGAGCAAGATGGTATATAAGGGAGTTCATTATGACATCTCTATTTTCACTGACCTCTAACTGAAATTTAGTGTTTCCTTCAATGACAAATATAGGCAACACATCACAGTCATGTTTGCAGAATCTGAGACTTTCTTATCAATGGAAATCATAGATGTTTTCGTTTCACTTTACAGTAGTCATAGATATTTTCAAATATCATTGATTGCCCTCACTGCATTGAAATTATATCAGTTATGAGACTTGTGGACAAAATTTTAAGTATTTTGCAACTGTGGTAAAAATATATCACATAAAATTTGCTATTTTAACCATTTTTAGGTGTACAGTTTAGTGGCATTAATTGCATTCACATTGTTGTGCAACTCTCACCATGCCTGTAAAATATCTTGACAGCTATATTTTAATGTAATAGGTTTCTCTGTGATTCTATTTGTTTATATTAATACTATACATTTAAAAGCATCAGTAGCAGAAGGAGTTAATGTGCTTAACTGGACTTCTCAAGGGCTCTAGGACACAAAAAGATTAAGAATCCCTGATCTGTACGGATCGTCCCACTTCTAACATATTATGATTATTTGACTGTAAACCAACCAAACTTTCTATTAATACATGAAGATTGTAATGTTTCTCTTGCACATCTACCTTTGGGGAGCTCCACTTAACAAGGTTTTTGTAAGCACAGTAGTGTACACAGAAGGCAGGCTGGAAGTGAGCATTTCCTTCAGCATGCCATTAACATCCTTGGAAAGACTTCAGGATGTTAACTACCCCTGGAGGCCCAGGACATGGGGTCACCTGGAACAGGCTGGAGCTCTCTCTCTGAGAGCCTACTGTGAATGAGCTGCCAGGAAGGGGGCACCACTTCATTTCTTTCTTTTTTTTCTTTTTTAAAAATTTTTAATTACATTTATTGGGGTAACAATGGTTAATACAATTATATAATTTTCAGGTGTACATTATCATTTGACATCTGTATATTCTATTGTGTGTTTACCACCTAAAGTCTAGTTTCCTTCAGCTACCGTATATTTGATCCCCTTTACCCACTTCACCCTCCCCCTAAACCCTATATTTGACCCCCTTTACCCCATCTACCTCCCCCTTCCTCCCCACCCCACTAGTAACCACTAGTCTACAGTCCATGTTCATGAGTCTCTGTTTGTCCTGCTCATTTGTTGCTTTTAGGTTTATATCACACATATAAGTGATATCATGTGATTTTCAACTTTTTTAGTCTGGCTTATTTCACTTAGCATGATTATCTCGAGTTCCATCCACGTTGTCATAAATTGCAGTATTTCATCTCTTCTTATGGCTGAGTAATATTGCATTGTATATGTGTACCACAGCTTCTTGAGCCAATCATCTACAGTAGGACATTTCAGTGGCTTCCATGTGAATGGAAGCTGTGAATAATGCTGCTATGAACATCGGCGTGCAAATATCTTTTTGGATATGGGTTTTCAAGTCTTTGGGGTAAATACCCAGGAGAGGGATTGCTGGATCTTATGGTAGATCAATTCTTAGTTTTTTGAGGAACCTCCATACTATTTTCCATAGTGGCTGTACCAATTTGCAGTCCCACCAGCAGTGTATAAGGGTTCCTTTTTCACCGCATCTTCTCCAACATTTGTTACTGCTTGTCTTGTTGATTATAGCTATTCTAACAGGTGCAAGAGGATATCTCATTGTGGTTTTGATTTGCATTTCCCTAATAGCTAGTGAAGTTAAGCATCTTTTCATATGTTTGTTGGCCATTCGTATGTCCTCTAGGGAGAAGTGTTTGTTCAGGTCCTCTGCCTATTTTTTGATTGGATCATTTGTTTTTTTGTTGTTATTGAGTTGTATGAGTTTTTTGTATATTTTGGATATTAGACCCTTATTGGAGGTGTTGCTTGCAAATATATTTTTCCATTCAGATGGTTCTCTCTTTACCTTGTTGACAACTCCTTTTGCTGAGCAGAAGCTTTTGAGTTTGATGTAGTCCCATTCATTTATTTTCGCTTTTACTTCCCTTGTTTTTGAGGTAAAATTCATAAAATCCTCTTTAAGCCCAAGGTCCTTGAGTTTAGTTCCTATGTTTTCTTCTATTTATTTTGTTGTTTCAGGTCTTATATTTAGGTCCTTAATCTATTTTTAGTTAATTTTGGTGTGTGGTGATAGACAGCAGTCTAGTTTCATTCTTTTGCAGGTGGCTTTTCAGTTTTCCCAGCACCATTTATTGAAGAGGCTTTCCTTTCTCCACTGTATTTTTTTGGCTTCTTTGTCAAAAATTATTTGCCTGTATAAATATGGATTTACTTCTGGACTCTTAATTCCCTTCTACTGGTCTGTGTGTCTGTTTTGCTGCCAATTCCATGCCGTTTCGATGACTGTTGCTTTATAGTATAATTTGAAGTCAGGCAGAGTGATGCCTTCGGCCTTGTTTCCCCCCCCCGCCCAGGATAGCTTTGGCAATTTGGGGTCTTTTGTGCTTCCATACAAATCAGATAATTTTTTGTTTTATTTCTTTAAAAAATGCCGATGAGATTTTGATGGCGATTGCATTAAATCTATGTAATGCTTTAGGTAATATGGTCATTTTGACTGTTGATTCTTCTAATTCAAAAATACGGACTATCTTTCCATTTCTTTGTATCTTCTTTGGTTTCTTTTAATAGGGTCTTATAGTTTTCATTATATAGGTCCTTGACTTGTTTTGTTAAATTTATTCCTAGGTATTTTATTCTTTTTGTTGCAATTGCAAAAGAAATTATTTTTTCCGCTTCTTTTTCTGATGCTTCATTATTAGAGTATAGGACGCTATGGATTTTCAAACGTTGATTTTGTATCCAGAGACTCTACTGTATTTGCTTATTGTTTCTGGTAGTGTTCTTGTGGAGTCTTTAGGGTTTTCTATATAGAGAATTATGTCATCCACAAATAGCGACAGTTTGACTTCTTCGTTTCCTATTCAGATGCCTTTTATATCTTTCTCTTGTCTGATTGCACTTACTAGCACCTCCAATGTTATATTGAGTAACAGTGGTGATAGTGGACAGCCTTGCCTTGTTCTTGATCTTAGAGGGAAGCTTTTTACTTTTTCAACATTAAGTATAATGTTGGCTGAGGGTATCTCTTGATCTCTCTTTTTATTTCTTCTGTGATCCAGTTATTCTTCAGTAGCGTGTTGTTTAATCTCCGTGTATTTGTGGTTCTTCCTGATTTGTTTTTGCAGTTGATCTCTAATTTCAAAGCATTATGATCAGAGAATATGGTTGATATGTTCTCAGCCCTCTTATATTTGTTGAGACTATCTCTGTGTCCCAGTATGTGGTCGATTCTTGAGAATGTTCCATGTACACTAGAGAAAAATGTTTAAGCAGCTGTTTGGGGGATGGAAAGCTCTGTAAATGTCAATTATGTCCAGTTGGTCTAATGTGTCATTTAAGGATGTTATTTCCTTATTGATTTTCTGTTTGGATGATCTGTTCATATCTGACAGTGGGGTATTTAGGTGTTTTGGTCTGTTTCTCCCTTTGGTTCTATTAGTAATTGCTTTACATATTTCAGCTTGGGAACATAGATATTAATAAGTGTTATGTCTTCTTGGTGCCTGATTTCTTTTATCATTAGGAAGTGTCCCTCAGTATCTTTCTTTACTTTTTTATTTTAAAGTTTATTTTATCTGATATTAGTACTGCTGCTCCCACTTTTCTCTGAATGCCATTTGCTTGGAGTATCATTTTCCACCCTTTCACTTTGAGTCTATATTTGTCTTTGGAGCTGAGATGTGTCTGCTGGAGGCGGCATATGGTTGGGTTTTGTTTTTTGATCTGTTATGCAATTCCGTACCTTTTTATTGGTGAGTTCAGTCCATTTTACATTTAGGGTGATTATTAAAATATGAGGTCTTCTTACAGCCATTTTAGCCATTTTATCTTTTCCTTTCTGGTAGCTCGGTGTTTCCATTGCTTCCTTGTCCTTGTGCTTCTGTTTTCTTTATTTTGGTTGGCTTTTGTGGGTTTTCTCTTGGTCTTTCTTGTTTTATGTTATATACAATGGTTCTGAATCTTTGGCATGTGGTTACCATTACGAATATGTAAAGGTACACACACACACACACACACACACACACACTCATCCATTTTCTTCTGCACGTGCCTTATCTCCATTTCCCCTTGTGAATTTGGATCTTTGAACCCTCCCCTCCCCTTTTAGTCATTGTGGTCTCAATTTGTTCCTATGTATGCTGAACGTTCAATACTATCTTGTTAAAACAATTCTCTTCTTATTATTTAAGCTTATAATGCCCTGTTCTTAGTAAGGGTAGTACTTCTCTGCTTCTATTTGCTCAAT
>NW_011888996.1:2399328-2400801 GCF_000151845.1 Pteropus vampyrus | reverse complement strand
AAGCCCAAGGTCCTTGAGTTTAGTTCCTATGTTTTCTTCTATTTATTTTGTTGTTTCAGGTCTTATATTTAGGTCCTTAATCTATTTTTAGTTAATTTTGGTGTGTGGTGATAGACAGCAGTCTAGTTTCATTCTTTTGCAGGTGGCTTTTCAGTTTTCCCAGCACCATTTATTGAAGAGGCTTTCCTTTCTCCACTGTATTTTTTTGGCTTCTTTGTCAAAAATTATTTGCCTGTATAAATATGGATTTACTTCTGGACTCTTAATTCCCTTCTACTGGTCTGTGTGTCTGTTTTGCTGCCAATTCCATGCCGTTTCGATGACTGTTGCTTTATAGTATAATTTGAAGTCAGGCAGAGTGATGCCTTCGGCCTTGTTTCCCCCCCCCGCCCAGGATAGCTTTGGCAATTTGGGGTCTTTTGTGCTTCCATACAAATCAGATAATTTTTTGTTTTATTTCTTTAAAAAATGCCGATGAGATTTTGATGGCGATTGCATTAAATCTATGTAATGCTTTAGGTAATATGGTCATTTTGACTATGTTGATTCTTCTAATTCAAAAATACGGACTATCTTTCCATTTCTTTGTATCTTCTTTGGTTTCTTTTAATAGGGTCTTATAGTTTTCATTATATAGGTCCTTGACTTGTTTTCTTAAATTTATTCCTAGGTATTTTATTCTTTTTGTTGCAATTGCAAAAGAAATTATTTTTTCCGCTTCTTTTTCTGATGCTTCATTATTAGAGAATAGGACGCTATGGATTTTCGAACGTTGATTTTGTATCCAGAGACTCTACTGTATTTGCTTATTGTTTCTGATAGTGTTCTTGTGGAGTCTTTAGGGTTTTCTATATAGAGAATTATGTCATCCACAAATAGCGACAGTTTGACTTCTTCGTTTCCTATTCAGATGCCTTTTATATCTTTCTCTTGTCTGATTGCACTTACTAGCACCTCCAATGTTATATTGAGTAACAGTGGTGATAGTGGACAGCCTTGCCTTGTTCTTGATCTTAGAGGGAAGCTTTTTACTTTTTCAACATTAAGTATAATGTTGGCTGAGGGTATCTCTTGATCTCTCTTTTTATTTCTTTTGTGATCCAGTTATTCTTCAGTAGCGTGTTGTTTAATCTCCATGTATTTGTGGTTCTTCCTGATTTGTTTTTGCAGTTGATCTCTAATTTCAAAGCATTATGATCAGAGAATATGGTTGATATGTTCTCAGTCCTCTTATATTTGTTGAGGCTATCTCTGTGTCCCAGTATGTGGTCGATTCTTGAGAATGTTCCATGTACACTAGAGAAAAATGTTTAAGCAGCTGTTTGGGGGATGGAAAGCTCTGTAAATGTCAATTATGTCCAGTTGGTCTAATGTGTCATTTAAGGATGTTATTTCCTTATTGATTTTCTGTTTGGATGATCTGTTCATATCTGACAGTGGGGTATTTAGGTGTTTTGGTCTGTTTCTCCCTTT
>NW_011888996.1:2387106-2397768 GCF_000151845.1 Pteropus vampyrus | reverse complement strand
ATTTTAATACAATGTGTCTCGGTGAAGGCCTTTTTAGGTTGAGATATTTGGGTTTTCTGTTGACTTCTTGAATTCCAAGCTCCAGCTAATTCCTCAGATTTGAGAAATTCTTGTCAACTATTTGTCTGAAAATGCTTTCTAATCCCTGCTCCTTTTCCTCACCTTTGATAATGCCCATTATTCTTAAGTTTCCTCTCCTGATGGTATTGGCTAGTTTTTGAATTTCTCTTTCATTATTTTTCATTCTTCAGTTTCTCTCTTCTTCCTTCTGATTTATTTCTAGATTTCTATCTTCGATATCACTGATCCTTTCCTCCATTTGGTTGACTTTATTTCCCAAGCTTGCTATTTCATTTTTCAACTCTTGCAGTGTATTCTTCATCTCCAGAAGCTCTATTTGGTTCTTTTTGAGGGTTTCAATCTCCTTGCTCTGCTCATCTAGTTGTTTTTTCAATTCCTGAAATTGTTGATTTGAGTTGTTTTGGATCTCATTGAGTTTTTTCAGAAGTACCATCCTGAGTCCTCTGTCATTTAAGTCACATATTTCTTTGTCTGTAAACTTATTTTCTGGAGATTTTTTTCTTTCTTTCTGAGATGCCTTGTCATTTTGGTTATTCATGGTGTTTAATGGACTATTTCTCCGCCTGGGCATTAATGGAAGTGTATTCTGCTGTTTTTCCAGAAAGAGATTTATTATATAAAGGTCTCTCTTTAGCCTTTTGCGAAGAAGGTGCTTTTCTTTTGGTTTCCAGTAGGTAGTGTCTAAGCCTCTTGGATTCCTGCTTTATATAAAGTCTTAGTAACACTTTTTAAATTTTCTTGTAGATATTTAATCACACTCGCTACCCTCAGTTTCAGTCCCTGTCAGTGTCAGCGACAGTTTCGGCAGCATTTGCTAAGATTCCCCTGGGGCTCTGCGGTGATCGGTCTTGGGGTTATGGGGGGAGGGGCCCTCTGGGCTGGGAATTGAGGGCTGCAGCTCAGTCTCAGTTTTGCAACCACGGCTGGCAAAAATCAACTGTTGTTCCTTTGTGGTCCCACCCCACTTTTCTGCTTTCTGCCCTGATGACTGGATCCTGAAGTCAGCTGGCCACGGGGAGCTCACAGCTTTCTCAGACAGGAATGTTCAGGGAACTCTCTCGCTGCTCCTTCTTCCCTCCCCCTCCTCCTACAGGGAGCTCCGGCAGCTGCGAGAGGCAGCTTGTTTACTACTCTCAGTCCACCTCTCAACACCCAAGGTTCTGACCTGTGGTAGCTCTTATGCTCAGATCCCATGCTCAGACGTGCTGGCGTGCAGTTTGGGTGTTTTTGGTTGAGTTTTAAATGTTTAGCTTATTGTTTTTTCAAGGGGAGAGATCTGGAGACGTCTCTCACTCTGCTATGTTTCCAAAGATCCCCTGATCACTTCATTTCTGTTTCCAGGATCAAGGCAGGCAACCAGAGTCTGGTTGGTGGTCTATTTCCCCTGGGGTGCTCTCAAGATGGACCTCGTTAGCTGGTGGGAATGAATCACCCACTAAGTGGTATCGGACATTTGGTATATTTGGGAAAATGTCCATTTATTCAATTTATTCATTTGTCAGTCATTTAATAAATATTTATGTGCCAGGGATACTTTGGTGAAAAAAAGACAAAAGTTTTCGCCCTCATTCTAGAGAAGGGAAAGGATAGATAACAATCAAAATTAAAACGTACATTATATAGCATATAATGATGATAAATTTAGGGAAAAAATGAAGTGGGGAAGGGAGACAAGGAATATTGTGGGAGGTGGGTTGGGTTGTAATAATCAATAAGGTGGCCAGGGAGGGCTTTACTGAGAAGGCAATGCTTGATTAAAGACTTAAATGATATTGGGAAGGTGAGCAGTGTAGACATCTGAGGCCAGAAATGCCAGGCAAAGGGAGCAGTGCAAAGGTCCTGAGGTTGGAGCACACCTGGCATGTTTAAGAAACACCATGGAGGCCTGTGTGGCTGGAGCAGGGGAGTGAAGTGGAGTCGGGTAGGAGGCGACAGACTGGTTACAGCAGTCAGCTCCTGGAGAGTCTTTTTACTTTGAGTAATATGGGAAGCCACTTACGGGTTTCAAGTAGTGGATAAAAGTATTTGCTGAATGAACAAAATAAAGTTTGCAAAGCACTTAATATAGTGCCTGAGACATAGTAAGTGCTCAATAAATGTTAGCTGTTATTCTTCATCATTGCACATAGACAATCTTTGGGTATAAATTTTATTTGGTGCCTGAAAGGCAATTGTATTTTCTAATTATAATCTTTTGGTTGGTATTTCATCAGTTGAATAGTAAGTTTCTCGTATCTTGTTAGTTGATGAATGTCGATGTGCTAAAAAAGGAGAATTAAGACTGATTTATATTTTTATTGTGATTCAGGTAAATATGGAATATGGAAGGTCAGTGGAAAAAATCATAGGAATATGTTCTACCTTCTTGAGACTTAAAACCTGTTGCTACACATGTACTTTATAGTATTAGTTCAAAATGAATTTATGCCATAAGGAATTTTCTTTCATCTATTCTGCTTAGAGCCTTTTGGTGGTATTATTTCAAAGCGTTCAGACTTCTGGATTTGATAATTTAGTAAATTATCTGTTGATCTCTTTAGCAAAGAGGAGTTGATTTTTAAATATTAGCTTAATTAAATATAGCTTACAATGGACATTTGATATTACTATCTTTGAAAGACATAGTCATATATACACAGAAATGAACATACCAGAGCCTGGTTACTGTTCATAGAGTGACTAAAAATATCGGGAGGGAAATGGCTCAATCCCCAAAGACATTACTTTTGCAATCCTCTTAGTATGTCACCCAAGGACCACAGGTGAAGGAAGGGCAGGAGGAGGCGTTGGTTTCCTCCTAGCTCCTCTCAGCCATTCTTTGGTTACCAATTCTTTGTTCTCATGTTAAAGAACATCTTCCTTTGGGGCTCAGCTACCCAGGTAGGCCTCACCTCCTTCTGGGGGTCATCTACTGGTAAGCTGGAGCTCATTCACTTCATTCATTGAAGATTGACGTGGAGCTTACTCTTTCAGGTAATGAAATCCACCACAATTCAGGATATTTGATATCTTATCCCAAACTTGGCCTTGCAATTCCTGAACTTCCCCTGACTTTCACTTCTAATCATTTACAGCCACCTGCTTCCTGGGCTGCATCTTCAATTACATTATCATTAGAAACAACTATTGAACTTTACTTTTAATTTTTTATTCTTTCACCCCAACGATCTGGTATTTTATTTTCCCATGGACTCACTGTCACTTTGCCTCTTTCTCCACACAGGGAGGTAGGCCATCTTGGGGTGTCAGAGTTCAAGCAGAGTGAGAACACACATGAGGGGGTGGTGGGTCTGGCAACAGGTGTCAGAGCCCGAGCAAAGTAGGATGCACAATCATATGATAGGGTCACGGTACGTGGTGTCAGAGCCCAAGTGAGGTGAGGAAGGCGTCTATGTGAGGGGGAAGTGGCACCTTGGCATTGGGTATAGGAGTTCAAGTGGGGTAAAGGGAACATTTATATAAGAGGGCAACCTGGCAGGAGGTATCAAGGCCTGAGAGGGTGAGAAGGGTGTCTGTGTAGGCAGCTGTAGTCAGGGGATGGTAGTGATGGGGTATTACATATAAGGAGTGTTCAAATAAGTATATTGAAGATAGTGGAAGCAAAGTTTCTCGCTGTCAGAGAAGAAAAAATTGATGAATCCTGTGTAGTTGGTTCAAAATTAAAGATATCACTATGAGTTCATAGTTTTCAATATACATAGATACATATAAAAATAAATATATGTGTGTGTGTGCGCGCATGTGTGTATACATACATATTCCCTAACTCTGTCACTCGAGAGGGCCTGGTTGCAATACACCCCAATAGCAAGAACACATCTAGCAGTTAAATCTTCATTCCAAGTATTACTCTACACTAAAAAGATCCAGAATTCCTTGGAGAAATAGCCAATTTCAGGGGTAGGGCAGGAAAAGTACAGGATGAGCCTGAAATATCTTCTTGTGCCAAGGGACACAAAAGCCAGCTTGATAGTAATGGATTAAAATCTGTTGAATAAAATAGAACCATGAATCAATATAAGTAAATCAATAAATTGAAATATTGATGAAGAATAGAATATGCATAATATCTAAGTACCCTAAAAAATACATAATAATTACAGAGAGGAAATGTATAACTTGACAGTGAAGTCTGGCAGATACCACTTTAATCTAGTGATGAAAGTTAATTATCACCAATAATAGATCCTGACGGGATGTGGTGAGAACAGCACAGCCTCACTTCTGTGATATTCCTGACAAAGATGAACTATAACCTGGATCCAATCACAAGGAAACATCTAACACACAGACATTTTCTCTCTCCCTCTCTCTCTCTCTCTCTCTGCTTCTTTCTCCATCCTTCTCTATCTCTTTCTCATACACACCTTAGGAGATGTGTTTTGTCATTGACTTCTTTAATGTGCTAAAACATTTCAACTCTAGAACTTAATCTTATAGAAGTTTTGAAAAAATAAGGCTCCAAATATCCTTTTTTAACTATCTATGCACATTACTTATAGAATGTAGTCTAAAAAAAATCTATGGAGTCTGAAATTCACTTAAGAAAGAAATGTTCAGATATTTATTTTTTTAAAAGTGAAACAAATGACAAAAGTATTGCTTTCACTTGTAAGAAATAAAAGAGCCACAAGAAAAGAAAGTCAATTTGCTTGGTAAACATATATGTAAATTTTCATGATATATTAACATCGTATGCAGCTTAATTAAGTGACCATCAAAATACTAAATCTTTTATGTATACTCTGCACTGTCTGAACCAAAGTCTCAAATTGGCTAGGGTCTGTCACGGAGGACTGTGCCCCTTTTTTCTTTGTAAGCATGTGAGACTGTACTTCTCAGATTTCTTTCACTAATCAGACATGATGAATTTGAGGTGGTGGATGAAAATAAGTTCTTTGTGTATAGAATTCATTGTTCAACTATTTCCTCCTGGAAACACTTTCTTCTTGAGTTTCTGAGACACCTTCTCTCCTGGGTAGGTCTCCATTTCTTTTGCTGATGCCTCCTCCTCCCAGCTGACCTTTAATTGTGAGAATGCCTCCGGATCAATCCTCATTCCTCTGCTCTAGCTACACCCTCCTGTGAGGTGGTGTCTTCCAGTCCATTACTTTATATACTCATGGTATTTGAATTTTGATTGTCAGACTAGATCTCTTCCCTGGTCTCCAAAGTCGTATATCTACATTTTGACTTAACCTCTCCACTTGGATATTTAATAGGCATAGCAAACTTATTGTGACAGATATAGAACTATTGATTTCCCCATCACCCCAACCCATTCTTTGCCTCCACAAAGCCTTTCTCACTTGAGTTAGACGTATCATCATCCACCATTTTTATTTGGTACCTCTGACTAAAAACTCTTGAGTCCTACTTGATTCTTCTTTCTTCCTTACAATTCATAGTCAATCCATCAGTATTTCCATCTTTGCCTTTAAAATATATCCTAAATCTGACCACTTTTCACTCTTTCCAATGTTGCAACCTGGTTCAAGACACCTAGACCTGGACTACTGATCTTTTGGCTTCTACTCTTTCTCTACATAACATCCAGAGTAATCTTTGTGGAGCATAAATTAGGAACTATCATAACTTAAAACACTCTCATGGCTTCTAGTAGCAACAAGAATAAAACCCAAACTCTTTATCATGACCTACAAGGGTTCATAATCTGGCTCTTAAATTCTCAGACCTCATTTTTTCTTTTATTCCCCTCTTGTTGACACTGCCTGTATTAGTTTTCTATTGCTGCTGTAACAAATTATCACAAACAATAGTGGCCTAAACAATACAAATCTACTCTCTTACAGTTTCTGGAGGTAAGAGATCCTAAAATCAAGGTGTTAGTAGGGCTGCATTCTTTCTGGAGGCTCTAGGTGAGAATCCGTTTCTTTGACTTTCCTAGCTTTCAGAGGCCATCTATATTTCTTGGCTGTGAGTCCATCTTCCACGTTCAAAGCAAACAGTGTAGCATCTTCCATTCTCTCTCACTGACCTTCCTGCCCCCTCTTATAAGGACCCTTGTGAGTGCATGGGGCCCAGCCAGATAATTCAGAATAATCTTCCCATCTCAAGATCCTTAACTTAATTATATCTGCAAAGTCCCTTTTGTCATTAAGATAACATATTTATAGGTCCCAAGGATTACGATGTAGACACCTTTGGGGGATGGGGACATTATTCGTTATCCAGCCTACTAGGCCACTCTGGTCCTACTGACCTGCTTCTGTCCTTAATCCCACCCAATTTATTCCCATCTCAGAGCCGTTGCATTTGCTGTTTCTTCTTCTTAGACTGTCTTCCCTGGTTGGCTGATTCTAACCCAAATGCCACTCTTTAGGGAGGCCTTCTCTGATCATAGGCTCTGTACCTATCGCTCTGTCTTATATTGCTCTATTTTATGTTCCTCATAGCTCTTATTTGTTCCTGAAAATATCTGATTCATTGTTAGAAGAGAACATTTTTTCCTCCACTCCTCTGATTTCCATGAGGGGGCATTTCCTCAATGCTCCTTGCCTTTTGCTCCATCCCATTCTCTTCCCTACAAATGGGATGTGGGTTATCTGAGGAGAGAGTTAGAAGAGGAGCTGGACATGAATAACAGACACGCTGCTGCCTTCTCTTTTGGGATCTGTCTGCCTGCAGAGAACACTTGTTCCCAATTGTTTTCAGCCATATATAAATAATAAAGGCTCAGTAGCGTGGGAACACCCACCTATGGGGATCCAGCATCTTCTGTGACTGGGTGGCTGAGTCTCCAGGGAACTGGGCAGGGAAATGGGGTGCTGTTTGTTGGTGTTCACTCAACTTCCCCAACAATTTTGTATTTGAGTGTTTGATGCTTCTCTTCCCTTCTGAATGGGGTCCTCGAGGGTGAGAAGCAAACTGGCCTTTTCCTCTGCTTACAATATTCTCATCGCCTAGGATGGTGTTTGTCACAAAGAATGTACTCAAATCTTTATTTACTACATAAGTTTCATGTTAAAATACAGTTGCCACTGACTCTTAGTTGTGAATTCGTTGGAGACTTACTGTGCTATAAGTCAAACTAACTGTGAGGACAAAGGCAACTTTTTGTTTGAAGTTGCCCCTATTAACCCACAACTTATTTTAAAAAAGTAATAATACTTTTCATGAAATGTGTTTTTAAAAAAAGCCTTTAGACATTATTACATCTATTTTAAAAAGCAGGGTATTAGGTGATTTTTTTCACACAACTCACATTAACTTGATATCTTTCACAATTATCATTAATATTTTAATTTGTTAAGTTTAGATGTATTTAAGATTTCTACCATCATAGCATTTAGTGTAGTCTAGAAGGTAAAATAGAACATGTGATATTTCAAGATTTTCAGATATTTTATAATCAATTATTTAGCAGGCATCATGCAACTACTGTATCCAACGCATTGTGCTGGACATGGGCTCACAGAGATGAATAACATGCACCCTCAACCAGTGAGCTATTGGAAGATAGGGCTATGAGACAATATTAGGGCTTACTATGTACCTAACACTGTTCTAGAGGCTCTTGTTTTTTTTTTTTTTTTTTAACACATTTAATACTCACAACAAGTCGCTGAGTTAGTTACTATAACATTTCCTGCATTTTATTGAACATATAGTAAACAGCCTTGGGAAATATCCACTATCTCTTTGGAGCAAAGAGCAATTTCCTAAATTCAAGGTTTCTCTCCTGTAACCACACTTCATGTGCAGCTGTCATCTGGCCCCGTGGGAATTGGGCTCAAGGAACCAGCACAAAACATGCTGATACCCTGGCTACTGTGGTTGTTGTCAGTAATAAACTGTCTTTTGTGAAAGAAAAATAACAAAATGAGGTTGATATTATCAAAAGGTAAATCTAAAATGGAGCTGGGAGGCCTCCAGGGTGCTGAACTAAAATATCCCCTCCATGTGGAACTAAACTTTCGGACTGGGCTAAACCAAATGATTACATCTTGATACAGTTCATAAAATTGGCTCTGCATCACTGAGCTCTTTATTAAGAAATAAAATTTTCACTTAGCAATAGATATGTGCAATCAGTCATGCATAGCACAGTGGTCTGCTAGCCTGCACCGATCATAGCTTTTTCAAAATGATGTATGTGACCTTTTTGGAAGCCTCCTTTTTTTTCTGTCTTGATAAATTTGTCTCTTCCTTTCCCCCTTATAACACAGTTGAGTTTCTACCCAAATCTGTGTTTGAAGAATTGCAATTCCTAACTCTCTCCAATTAAACTTTTTCTCGCTTTGTAGTTCTTGGTCAAACTTGATTGACACCTTCATCTCTGACCCAAGAGTTTTATATCTTTTACCAGCATTCATGAAACTATGGCAGGCTAACTTGCTAATTTGCAAGCAGGGTAACATCTTAAAGTGTTCACAGTTCTTAATGCTCATGAATAAGGAAATTGAAGGTCAAAATTGTTCAATAGCTTGCCAATAAATGATGGAGGTATGATCCAAGCTAGGTGAGTTGATGAGCTTAGTTTTAGGCATGTGAGTTTTGAAGTACCTTGGGTCATCCAACTGATGACATATCGGTACATATCTGATCATATATGAAGATACCCAAGACATAGATTCACATTTGGAAACCAGTTATGTAAATGTTGCTGAGATGATGGAGTGGGAATAGAAGGTGTAGAATCCTCTTTCTAGAAGTTTGATTATGGAGAGACAGAGATAGGTTGGATGCTAAAGAAGAACTTAGAGGCAAGATCACTTATTTATGAAATTTTAATTTGGGGTAGACTTGAACATGTAAAAATATTGTTGAGAAAGAACAACTAGCAAGCATGAGATTGGAGGTAGAAAAGAGAGAGGGGAAAGTTGATGGAGCAAGACCTCTAAGGAAACAGAAAATGATGGAACCCCAGATTATACCTTTCTGATTGAGGTAGGAGGGAAGGAGGGAAAGATGGGTAAGGTGCTGATATGTGTGTAGATGAGAATAGCATAGAAAGTTGAAGGAGTCTTTTTCTAAAATTGGCTAGGTCACTGCTGAGAGGAATGTGGGAGGTGTTGGGGCTGGGAGCTCTAGAACAGTGTAATTTAGAAATAGCTGTAGGAGGAACAGAAGATGGAGCTGTCTGTAGACCATTGATTCTCTGTGCCTGATCTAATGCCTTGCACATAGTAGGTACTCATTATAGTGAATTGAAGTAATAAGTATATACATGTCAAAGAATTCTTGGGCAACACTGAGGTGTTTATTGAGTTCAGAAACCACCTTTCTGCAGAGGTCATTTTCTGAGATGTTGAGTTAAATTGAGTTACGAGCAGGGAGCAGTATCATATTTGGTGACTGCTTATAGACACTAAGTGGGTAGGGCTCAGCCCAGTTGCTGAGAGATGGCAGGACAGTTGATTCCAGGGCACAGGCAGGGCCAAAGTGGGGATCCATTGAGATGGAGAAGGAACAGTATAACTTGAGAGCTCTCCTTTGACCACTATGGATGCCAAGAGGTTGAAGCCTGGCCACATCTGGATTCTAAGCATATTATAGAACATACGAGAATTGTTTAAGTCATGATATGATCTGAGAATAAATTCAACAGTATGACCTCGTTCTAAATGGGATCAGTTTTTATTTTTAACATATTTATGCAATTGATGTTCAGGCTTCTAAGAGAATGAGATAAATGGATGAAGGTCAATAAAGGGGGTGGGAAAAATAGCTCAAAATAAGACAGAGGGGATTCCATTTTAAAAGAAATGTGTTTGTGACCAGCTAGAAAATGATCTTAATGGTTGTAAATAGAGAATAGTCTTAAAGGAAGATTTAAATAAGTTTCCATTACTTGGCAATGTTTTTAATTTGGTTACATCTGACAACAACAGAGGAGGGTGAGAGCCAAACCGTATTAACTAAAACTAAACTAAATTAAAACCACTTTTGAGGCATCTGAAGATTTTGATCTTGGAGAGTAATTGGATTTTGTTTTGGTTCACAAAAGTCAGTAGGCAGGGCAAAAAAAGCACTGACCTACAGCAAAGCAGTGGCCTTCCAAGCAGTGGGTATTTGTTTCCATAAGAACAGTTTAGAAAAGACTCTACCAGCCTTCTAAATCTAAACTGGATGATGCTGTACAATTTAAATGTACGCGAACTTCCATCTACATGCTTTTGGCAGTTGTCCAAGGATATCAGCAGCTCACAGTCTTGATTTATAGTGAAGGACAGCGTGATAGTACATCCCAAGAGAGCTATTTATAGGATACTAGTGCATGTCATTTTCCTTAACTATTGTCTAATTGATCTCAATGTTTTTGGGCTCTGCCATTTATTTCAACATTAAATTATAGGTTTTTAAAACTAGACCATTGTGCCTGGCCATCTAGTGGTTTCCTATTACCTGCCACTGCTTGGGAAAGTCATCGGAGGAACTATAATGAGATCACTGGGGCAACCCCTTTTCAAGGCTAATTATTCCAGTATACTCTGCATTGCATTGTTATTTTTAACTTCGTAACATTAGTTTTTTCTTCCTAAGGCAACTTGAGTCTACTCAATTACCCTGACTGTCAAAAATGCAAATTGCAGTTTTATTTTTTTCTTATTTCCTGGG
>NW_011888996.1:2352479-2387056 GCF_000151845.1 Pteropus vampyrus | reverse complement strand
TAATTTAGAAATAGCTGTAGGAGGAACAGAAGATGGAGCTGTCTGTAGACCATTGATTCTCTGTGCCTGATCTAATGCCTTGCACATAGTAGGTACTCATTATAGTGAATTGAAGTAATAAGTATATACATGTCAAAGAATTCTTGGGCAACACTGAGGTGTTTATTGAGTTCAGAAACCACCTTTCTGCAGAGGTCATTTTCTGAGATGTTGAGTTAAATTGAGTTACGAGCAGGGAGCAGTATCATATTTGGTGACTGCTTATAGACACTAAGTGGGTAGGGCTCAGCCCAGTTGCTGAGAGATGGCAGGACAGTTGATTCCAGGGCACGGGCAGGGCCAAAGTGGGGATCCATTGAGATGGAGAAGGAACAGTATAACTTGAGAGCTCTCCTTTGACCACTATGGATGCCAAGAGGTTGAAGCCTGGCCACATCTGGATTCTAAGCATATTATAGAACATACGAGAATTGTTTAAGTCATGATATGATCTGAGAATAAATTCAACAGTATGACCTCGTTCTAAATGGGATCAGTTTTTATTTTTAACATATTTATGCAATTGATGTTCAGGCTTCTAAGAGAATGAGATAAATGGATGAAGGTCAATAAAGGGGGTGGGAAAAATAGCTCAAAATAAGACAGAGGGGATTCCATTTTAAAAGAAATGTGTTTGTGACCAGCTAGAAAATGATCTTAATGGTTGTAAATAGAGAATAGTCTTAAAGGAAGATTTAAATAAGTTTCCATTACTTGGCAATGTTTTTAATTTGGTTACATCTGACAACAACAGAGGAGGGTGAGAGCCAAACCGTATTAACTAAAACTAAACTAAATTAAAACCACTTTTGAGGCATCTGAAGATTTTGATCTTGGAGAGTAATTGGATTTTGTTTTGGTTCACAAAAGTCAGTAGGCAGGGCAAAAAAAGCACTGACCTACAGCAAAGCAGTGGCCTTCCAAGCAGTGGGTATTTGTTTCCATAAGAACAGTTTAGAAAAGACTCTACCAGCCTTCTAAATCTAAACTGGATGATGCTGTACAATTTAAATGTACGCGAACTTCCATCTACATGCTTTTGGCAGTTGTCCAAGGATATCAGCAGCTCACAGTCTTGATTTATAGTGAAGGACAGCGTGATAGTACATCCCAAGAGAGCTATTTATAGGATACTAGTGCATGTCATTTTCCTTAACTATTGTCTAATTGATCTCAATGTTTTTGGGCTCTGCCATTTATTTCAACATTAAATTATAGGTTTTTAAAACTAGACCATTGTGCCTGGCCATCTAGTGGTTTCCTATTACCTGCCACTGCTTGGGAAAGTCATCGGAGGAACTATAATGAGATCACTGGGGCAACCCCTTTTCAAGGCTAATTATTCCAGTATACTCTGCATTGCATTGTTATTTTTAACTTCGTAACATTAGTTTTTTCTTCCTAAGGCAACTTGAGTCTACTCAATTACCCTGACTGTCAAAAATGCAAATTGCAGTTTTATTTTTTTCTTATTTCCTGGGTAACTATAACCCTCATGTCCAGACCAATTTTCTCTTTTCTCTTTTTTGGTTTTCGTACAGAGCAAAGATTAAATCTGATTTCTGCAAGATGACATTGCAAGAGTAGGCTGGACATATTTTACATGTTTTCAGGTAGCCTGACTTCTGGAGGAGAAGGCTATTGGGAACGGTGGCATCATAGCCTCTTAACTCATCTTCCTGCTCTGCCATAACCCCTCTCCAATCTATTCTTAATCCAGCAGCCACGGTGATTCTGGTAAGGCATCAGTGGGTCATATCAGTCCTCTACCCCAAACCTACGGGCTCTGTCATCCCACTGCATCCCCATCTCTACTACTTTCACCTCAGTTGCTCCTCTTTCCCCACAGATTTTCTTGCTGTTCCTTGCACACACCAGGCGTGCTCCTGCCTCATGATATAGCCCTTGCTATTTTCTTATCCTTCAACGAGATATCTAGATATTCCCCTAGACGCCCATATCGTTTGCTCTCTTACATCTTAAAGTCTTTATTCAGTGAGGTCCTCCTTGATCATCCTATTTTAAACTGCGAGTCTCTCCCCCAGTCCCCACCTGGAATTCCCTCTTGCCTGTCCCTATGTAACTTTTCTCCTTAGCACACATCACTATCTATCTTACTGTGCACAATTTCTTTTTAATTTTTTCATGTCTGTTTCTCCCCACTAGCATCTAAACTCCAAGATGGCAAGACATAGTGTGCATTTTGTCTATTGCTATATCCCTAGTGCTTAGAAGAGGGCCTTGAATGAATCAGGAACTGTGCTGTCTAACGAGTGGTTTGTTTCAGGAATACTTTATAAGGTCATCTCTTAATACCGCCTGGAGTATCCCTTATCCAGTGGTGTGCTGGTGGTATCTTTCGACAAATAGAAACTACAAGTACCCATAACCACTCCAGAAAAGAAACACAGAAGAATGCAATGGGTTTTTCATGTATGTCTCTTTTTTTGAAGACTCGAAAAATAGGTCATTCATAGTCTTTCCTATATAATTAAGAGCTCCATTAGCACCATTAGCAAGTTATTAGCAGTGATTTGGAACTAAGTATGTGTGTCATAATCTTTCCCCAAATAAAGGAAACAACTTTAATAGCTTTGAAATACACTTCGATCGAATTGGATCCACTTGGTTTTGTTTTGCAGAAGAGATTTCTCCGCATTGGGGGATAATTTTTCAACTCATTCAATATTTATTAAGCATCTTTTATATTTCGAGCAACAATATTATGCTTGTAGTTGTTTCATTTATTAACTTCTTTCAGCAGTCTTAAATTGAAGAACCTAGTTTGCACTGAACCAGGCCCTTGGTAAAGGTATTAATCGTTTTTCCTTTTAAGAAGACTCAGGAGGTCGCACCTGTTATAAACAAGACAATAGACCAAAAGCAAGGTTGATTATTTATTTGTTTAAGTCCCATGTTACTAAACTGACACTTAAGGAACCTTAAACTAGTCAACCAGGAATCACCTGATCAGTACTAGTTAGGTAATTGGCCCGATAGACCCCTGCCATCCCCTAAAGGAAAGTGACCTTGCAATAACCAACCTGCATTTTTTGGCCTAATATAACTTCCTTGTCTCCGCTCCCTTCTGCTTATAAAAGTCTTTCATTTTGTCCAGCTCCTCAGAACTCCTTTTTATTTGCTAGATGGGTTGCTGCCCAATTCATGAGCCATTGAATAAAGCCAATAAGATCTTTAAAATTTACTCAATTTTTTTTTTTTTTTTTTTTTTTTAGCTCACCCTTTGAGAGACACAGTTCACTCTTGTGGAGAATAGCTGGGTCTTTGGTAAGTCCCAGTCTTGGTCTCAAAGTTCTGTCTCACTTCCACCAAATTCCCAAGGAAACCAACCAATAGGATTTCCCCAGAACAGATTCTGCTCTTCTGTGCTATACTCAGTCTTTTGTGGGGATATATAACATATATATCATAATAGGTAATATACATAATATATAGGTAAGTAATACTTCTTTGCATCTGTTTACTCATTACTCTTTCAGGGACTGGTGGACTCCAGGTGTGGGTTACACTCCCTCTTTAAACATAATAAACATATATTTTCTGATTAAACTTTTCTTCATTCTAGTATAGTGGTTAAGCATGTATGCCAAGTAAAAATTTCAGAACATTAAAAATATAACTCATACAAATATAGAGTAAACAGATGTCACAGATTTAATTATATCATTAATGAGGGAACTGAATCAGGATGCTAAACCGGGTTCAAAGGATTATAGTTGAGATAGAAATATTTATAGTCACTGGGAGAGTGCTGAAATAAGATTGCTAAATTAGATAGGAAACTGGTTCATCTCCTAGAGAACAATAAAACTATAATCTTTGGAGTTATCTTTTTCACTAAAAAGAAACTCATTTGCATTGCTGTAAGTCAAGAATCATTTGAATCACTGTCAGCTTTCTACCAGTTAACATCTACCCTTACAGAAATGTAGAATATCCTAATCAATTGTAAAGAATGAGTCATTAGGGTAAACCCCCTAAAGATTTGGATAATGCTGGAGGGAGTCTGTAATTTTCCAGTATGACTTTGAAAAGACAGGTAGCCATACATTTGTCTGTTTCCAAGATTGGATACTTTTGTCTTAACAGCTCTTAGATTGCCTGGATTCAAATCCTGATTCCCATACTCACTAGCCCTGACCATGGCCAAGTTATTTAGCTTCTCTAGGTCTCAGTTTTGTCATTTGTAAAGTAGGAGTAACAGTAGTTTCTCTCACATTGGATTATTGTGTGGTGCCAATGAGCCGATCCTTGTAAGGAGAGAACAGAATAGTGCCTGGCATAGTAGGTGCTCAGTAAGGCTTAGCTACTACTATGTATGTTGGTATTAGGCTGAACTATAGGAAATCAGAGAAAAGGGTTAAATCTTCTAGGTCATGGCCTTGAAAGGGGGAGAGCTATTACCCTCAGGCCACCACAGAGTGGGGTGCAGTGACCAGAGGGAGTTTATTTAGGAGGTGCAGGGAACTGACAGCTCCAGTTAGGGCTCAGAGCGGCTATTGGCGGTCCAGAGCAGAGTCTTGACGGTGGCAAAGATGGGGGCCTATGTGAGAGAAACAGAGGTGAGACAAATGGAAAAGGAGAGCTAAGGGCCTGGTGTTACTCACAGGTGGGGGCTATTGAACCAGTAAACATTTGAGTTTTCCTTTACTCTTTCACTTTGTTTCTCTCTTTCCTCCTCTGTTGGGGTCTCCATTGCATGTAACAGGTATTCTTCTATTCTTCAAAGTTGAGTATGATATACTCCCTCTACTTAGGGGATTCATAGACTAGCTGAGGAACCAAACGTGACCAATCACTAACAATATGTGTACAAATGCCGTGCATCACATGAGAGATGTGTCCACAGAAGGGAGGTGTTTTACTTCCTCGAGATTCTTCCAGCAGCTTACTGGCCTGAGAAGGACCACAGAAAAGGGACAGTGGAGCTTATGAGTACATTTGAGAGCTATGGAGAGTGGTAGGTGTTAGGGGATGAATTATGTCCCCCCAAATATAGGTTAAAGTTCTAATTCCCTAACCTCAGAATAACCTTATTTGGAAATAGGGTCATTACAGATGAAAGTAGTTAAGATGAAGATCGTACTGGAGTAGGGTGGGCCCGTGATCCGCTATGACTGGTGTCCTTATGAGAAGAGGGAAATTTGGACACAGACATGCATAGAGGAAAGATGATACGAAGACACATAGGAAGAAGGCATGTTAAGACAGAGGCAGACATTAGAGTTATGCTGCCACAAGCCACGGAGTGCCTGGGGCTACCAGAGGTTGGAAGAAGTAAGGAAGTATCTGTCCCTAAAACTTTTGGAGGGAACATGACCCCGCAAATACCTTGATTCTTGTCTTCACACTTCTGGAGCAGTGAGAGAATACATTTCTGTTATTCTAAGCTACTTAGT
This sequence comes from Pteropus vampyrus, assembly GCF_000151845.1. NCBI lineage: Eukaryota > Metazoa > Chordata > Mammalia > Chiroptera > Pteropodidae > Pteropus > Pteropus vampyrus. Next base: position 2,381,597 of record NW_011888996.1, on the reverse strand, counting down.
TTGTGGTAGTTTGTTACATTAGCCCAAGGAAGCCAAACATCTTTGTTTGTAGGTTATGTTACTTATAATTGTCTCAAAGTTTGCCATTTAAAAAAATTGTAGACTAGGGAAACATTGATATAAGCTTTACAAAGCACAATGGCTCATTTCTGGAGTGGTTTGGTCAAAAAGGAAGATCCATGAAACCAAACTGATAAAGAACACCAGGTAATGTTCACTGAAGGATCGTGATGGCCCATTCTCTAAGTGCTTTATTTGGTTTAATCCACTTACTCTTTTAACAATGCCTATGAGTTAGGTGGTCTTATTATCTCCACATTCCAGATGAGGAAACTGAGGGATGGAGAGGTTAAGTAACTTGCCCAAGGGCACAGTTAGTAAGTAACAGGACTGAGATTTAAAACCAGACAGTCTGTTTTTGGAGTCTGTGCTGTTAACTGTGACAGTGTTGGAGTCTTTACTTGGATTTCAGGGATGGGAAGGGATATAACATTGCCAGCAGTGTTCTTTCCTGTCCATTCCCCTCATACCCAGTGATTCTGTCCTCAGCCACTGCCCTCAAACATTCCTGCAGACATCGCCTGGTGCAGCTCTCCCCCTCCTCCTAACGGATTTTTAAAAAATTAGGTGAAGTTCACAAAACATAGATTAACTATTTAAAGGTGAACAATTCAGTAGTATTTAGTATTCACAATTGTACAACCACTACCTCTAACTAGTTCCAAAATATTTCATCCTTCCAAGTAACCCCCTGTACCTATCAAGCAGTCACTCCCCTTTCTCCTCTCCCTCTGTTCCTGGCAACCACCAATCTGCTTTCTGTCTCTGTTCTGAGCACTTAATATAAATGGAATCATACAATATGTGGCCTTCCGGGTCTGGTTTCTTTCAACTAGCATAATGTTTTTGAGGTTCATTCAGCATGTATCAGTACTTTATTCCTTTTGATGGATGAATAATATTCTATTGTATGTATATACAATGATTATTTATTCATTCATCTGTTGATGAACATTTTAGTTGTTTTTAACTTTTTGGCATTGTGAATAGTGTTCTTATGAACATGAGTGTACAAGTGTTTGCTTGAGTACCTATTTTCAGCTCTTTGGGGTATATACCTAGGAGTGGAATTGCTGGATCATATATTTTTTCTAGGTTTAGCTTTTTGACTTGGTGTCTATTCTTGTTTCTCATCCTTCCATGTTCATTCCTTACCACAAAACAAAGCTTGGAGTGTGAGGAAGCGAAAAAGCTTGAAACAGGCCAAGGAGAGGGTCAGAATCAAGGAAGAGCTGGGAACACACATTAATCATCATTTATTTCATCTTTCACACTTATTATGTGGGACTATTCTTGGGTTTTGGAAAAATAGACTAAAAGTTTGCTCCTTATTTTGAATCATAGACCTTTCAATCGGGAAGAGACCATAGAGATTTCCCACTGTGGTGAGTTTTCAAACTTTCCTTGTCCAGCTTCTCTCAGGCCTCACTGGAGAGGGTCCTGGCATCCTCCCAGCCTCTCCCGCCTAATCACATTGGTTCTGGTTTTATCCGCATTGCATTTTGGGTTTCTGGGTAAGATTTCACATGGAAAGCAGAGGGATGATATTTTAAAATCTAAATCATTTCTTGTTTCTGGTATTTCATTGTACCCCTGAGGCCTTGGCCCAGTGAGCATAGCGTTCTGTTTTTATTGCCTTAAGAACACAATGGCTCAGAGAAAAAAGAGGGACCAAGAAAGGAGAGTATTCTTAGTTCTAAATCAAAACAAAAACAAACAAAAACAAAAACAAAACACGTCCCTAGGCTTCAGCAAAGGCAGATTCCTTTGTGTAGATTAGAAAAATTTGGAAAAAGAGGTCAGGCAAAGGCTCCTGCTTTAGGAAAGACTCTCAAAGCTGGGAGAGAGGGAACGATAAGGGAGAGTAAACAGGGAGGGAGGTCGGTGGGCCCTAGGTGATGAAGCAGGCCCTGGTAGATGCAGAGTCAGCACCTAGAAACCGCCAGGCTTCCCTGGCACATAAGCGATTGATGAATGGCTCATCTATGTTGGGTGTCAAAGGAAGCAAGTCTCCATTGGAGTGAGTGCTGCGTCCCCGACAAGGAGGAACTTTGGTAATGGGTTTCTTGATGTCTTGTGAGGACTCCCTTTTACACCGCCATCTGCATGTCATCCATCCAGTGACAAGCTTGAGGACTTCTATCTATATCCTGATACATATGGCATATGCAGCTAGTAGCCTACTTAATCTCTATTCACCTCTTTTCCCTTGTTATTATATCTCCACTTTGATTCAGGGTAGCAGTATGCCCATCGAAAAAATTCATAGGTTTCTCTCAAGGTCACGTGGAGAGTTCTGGCCAACATGGTGTGAATAAAAGGTTTCTATCTTTGACTGGATGAGGCTTCCAGGAAAGTTATTGCTCTTCTAATAAAAATGGACATACTTACCTGGCATGGACTCTTTGCCTTCTCTTCTCCCTGTCTAAAATGGAGACATAAAGTTGCAGAGATGCCTCAGACACTTTGTGACCACTTGTTAAGGATGGCAGAGCAGGGATTGCCAATAGACATATGAAAAGATGCTCAATGTCACCAATCATCAGAGAAATACAAATTAAAACCACAGTGAGATATCACCTCACATCTGTCAGAATGGCTATCAACAATAAATCAAAAAAACAAGTGTTGGGGTGAGGATGTGTAGAAAAACCCTCATGCATTGTTGGTGGAATTGCAAATTGGTACTGTCACTATGGAAAGCGGTTTGGAGGTTCATCAAAAAATTAAAAATAGAACTACCCAGCAATTCCACTTCTGGGTATTTATTTGAAGAAAACCAAAACACTAATTCGAAAAGATATGTGCACCACTATGTTCACTGCAGCACTATTTACAATAGCTAAGATATGGGAGTAACCTAAGTGCCCATCAATAGATGATTGGATAAAGAAGTCATGGCACATATATACAATGGAATATTACTCAGCCATAAAAATTGAAATCTTAACAATTTGCAACAACGTAGATGGACCTTGAGGGTATTATGCTCAGTGAAATAAGTCAGACAGAGAAATACTAATATTGTATGATTTCACTTATATGTGAAATCTAAGGAACAAAGTAAATGAACAAACAAAATGAAAATGGACCCATAGATACAGAGAACAAACTGATGATTGCCAGATGGAAGGGGGGTTGGGAGCTGAGTGAAAAAAGTGAAGGGATTAAGAAGTACAAATTGGTAGTTACAACATAGTCATGGAGATGTGAAGGACAACATAGAGAATATAGTCAATAATGTAGCAATAACTGTGTATAGTGCCAGGTGGGTACTAGACTAATCAGGGGATCACTTCGTAAATTATTTAAATGTCTAATTATTATGCTATACACCTGAAACTAATATAAGATAATATTGAATGTCAACTCTAATTGAAAAAAAGAAAAAAAGAATGGCGGATCAGGGATGTAGAAGGTACCTTGTCCTTGAGCAGCCACATTAGGGCTGGTTTACCCGCTACTCAGTTTTCTCTTTGCACGAGAAAAGGAAATCCTTCACTTAATCCACTATGTAGCTTCTGAAACATGTAACTGAGTATACTTGTGCCAGGCCGCATGATTCTTTCTCTGTGTGGAACAACTTGCCTTGGAATATCTGTCTCATATGCATGAGTCCTGCCCAGTGATTAATGTGTGACGTGGTCCTGGAGGCCGGGAGAGGGGTGCAGTGTGGAAGGGAAAACCTGCTGTACTTGGGTGAAGCCAAATGGAACCCCTTCGCCATCTCCCTAGAGCCAGAATGTTGATAGAATATTCCCTTTCTACTACAGAAGAAGGGGTTCACTGAAAAAGTAAAACAAAAAAAGTAAAATCCTCTGCTGCAGTCCAGCTCGCTCTCATTTTACAAAGGAGGAGAATGAGGTTGAGGAACACCTAGTGACTTGCCCAGGGCCCTGCAGGTTGGTGGCTGAAGTGGATTGGAAGGTAGGACTCCTCCACCTCCCCGCCCACCCCTACACTTTTCCATCAGCACTTTTCCAGTGCTAAGTTCCTTTATGTTTTGTCTTGTTTTCTACTAAGGTGGTTAGCTGAGTATCTGGCATGCCAAATTAGTGAAATTGAGGGCTTTCGAATGAAAGTAAACAGGGATTAAACAAATCAAATAATTTACAAGAAATCCAGATGGTAATTAAAAGGATTAATCCTGATGTTTCTAAATGACAAACGGTTCTCTTAATCTTATTTATTGTTAAATTAAACGTAACAACTTCATATGTTCTCATTTTGTTCTGATTTATTCATCATCACTGTACTTAAGAGAAGTGAAAAACCTAAATTAACCATATGTAAATTTCTATATTCATGAGCAGATTCAAGACTAGGTCAGCAGCGCCAGTGCGAGGGTATGAGTGGTAGCTGACATGGGGCTCCCTTCTAGGGCAAGATCGGTTTCATGTGACCCTGACTCTAAAAAATAGTGACCTGATCTGGAAAGCTAGAGCTGAAGATACAGTGCTTTTCTATGGGGCACAGTTTATGGGGAATTGGTTGGGAAAACAACCATGAGAGCTTTGAGACTGGCCCGCGGTAGGTCGCAGTATGAGTGCTTTTTAGGGAGCTCGCCGAGAGAGTTCCTTTGAATTTCAGTAGTGCATCCCCTGGTGGCCAAATGTTTTTTCCTGCAGGTTTTCCTGCGGAATAAGGGAACTAAATAAACCCCGTGCATGAGTGGAGTAATTTTGGAACCATGGTGTCATCTGTCATTTTTGCGGGGATTCTGTACCTCTTTGAAGAAAGCATTTTATTGCTTCACATAGTTTATGTTCAACAAAGTTTTACTAAGTCCCAACCTGGGTTCCTTTTGATGCTGTTTAAATTTTTTTCCTGTTTTTATCTTCAGTTGAAAGGGGTAGTGATGCTTCTTATAGCATCTGAAAGACACATTTTCAAATTCTGCATTTAAAAACCAATATCTAGTGGATCAGCTGGAAGGAAGGAGACAACTTCTAACTTCGTTCAGTGTGAAAGGGAAACTCGCAGCCACTCCTGTGTTCAGATGCATTTTTTGGATTAATCTAATTAAATTTAAAATTATTTTTTTAATGTATATGAGAGCCCTTGGAGAATTGTTAAGTCCTGCATGTATCTAAGTGTTATCTGCATCTCTGTCATCTGTCTCAAGGGAACAGGAGACAGTCACTGAGCTCAGTTATAAAGGCAAAGAATCCTCAACCAGAAGGTTGGAAGATCACTCTTTCATGTCCTCATCAAACATTTATTAAGCACCTGCCGTTAGCAAATACAAAGAAGTTCTTAAGGAGTGGATAGTCTCCTGGGGAGAAACATAAACAAATAATTACAATGAATAAGGGCTTTTATAAGCCTTAAATTCCCTTTATATTAACGACAACATAAAACTACTTTAACCTGTACACTTAGGACATAATGTCCAAAGACACATACCATGTGGCAACAATTACACACATATAGCATATAAAAGAAAATAAACTCACATCTATTAATCATGGAATAATTCATTGGTTTAGATACTTTAAGAGATTTCTTATATCCCATTTTTTTTCTGAAGTAATAACAAAAAGGAATACTGACATAAAAAAAAAGAAGAAGAAAAGAAAGGAAAAGAAAAAAGGAAGGTTTCAGTGGCAAGCACAATGTTTGGCACATAGTAGAGACTCAACAAATATTTGAGGAATGAACGAATACATTAAAGCAAGATGGAGGACGGACCTTTCTATTTCACTGTTCAGAATGTCTAGTTTGGAATTCAGTAAGAGGCTCTCACATCCTAGCAAGGAACATGTTAGCATCCACATTCTTCTGTGATTTGGTGGGAAAAAATGTGAAGGGTTCACAAACAGAGTGCTGTGGGAGACTACATTTCTGTCTTATTTATAGTTAGTGGTGACCAATTAATTGGAAATGGAAGTGTAGAGGGGGAATTCCAAATTATTTTGTTAAAGGGAGTTGAATCAGCTAGAAGGTAAATTCTTTTGCCCTACTTTCTCTGTTTGTCTGGAACACAGATGTAATTACTGGAGCTCCAGCAGCTATATTGGGCCATGAGACAAACTGGTAGAAGAAAACCTCCGGCTAAGGATGATGGGAAGCAGAATGATAAAAGGAAATTAGGTCCCTGATGACCATGGAGCCACCAAACTAATCTTGAACTGTCAACCTCTTTACTTTTTATGTAGGAGAAATGAATCTTAATTTTTTAAAGCCATAATAGGGTTTTTTGTTACATGCTGTTGAACCAAATGTTAACTTATACACTGCCATTTTGCTGTTCTTAGCGGACTTGATAGTCAGCAATTTCTTTTCTTCAATCTCCTTTCACAGCTTTCCCTGCCATAACCCCTCCACTTGCACTTAAATCCAGGGGCTGGGAAACATTTTTTTTAAGGGCCATAGTAAATATTTTAGGCTTCGTGAGTCATATGGTCTCTGTTGTATCTCAGAGCAAACTTGACTCTGCTGTTGTAATGTGCAAGCAGCCATAGACATTACTAAACAAATGTGTGTGGCTGTGTTCCACTAAAACTTTATAAGATCGTGCAGCTGACCTGCAGGACCCAGTTTCCTGACCCCTTCTTTAGTCAACAAACTTAGGGAAAATGAAAAATAGCTTTTGTTTGCCAAGTGTTTGGAATCAGCCTGCAAGGATGTCTCCCTTCTTAGGCCATGACTCTCCAAGGCAAGGACTATGTCATTCCTGTGTATAGTCTCATCACCTAGCACAGCATTTGGCACATAGTATGGGTTCAACATATATTTTCAAATAAATAAATGAGTAAAGAACCCAGTCAATGAGGCAATGAGTCCTTCGAAGGCTGAGAGACTGAAGTTGGTGGCAATATGATATCAAGCCCTGGTTTAAGCTAAAATCATTTTAAGTGAAAACCCCTTGAGTGATTATGAAATCTGAATTTACCAGAAATCTCTCTTCTTCTTTTCTGAGAGGTTAATCCATGTTTCCTAGAATGTCTTCTGCACATTGATGAAAAACACCTCTCCTTCAATTCCCCATCTATCACACTCACCTTAGAGGAGAGCCCAGACCCAAGGATGGAGGAGATGTTCATCTCAGTTCAAGGATTTAGAAAATATATCGTTTTCCCTAGCCAGTCCTGAAAGTTAATAGCGCTGAGGTTGGGAAACCGCGGTCTAAAGTTCTCAATTCGGCCTCATTCAGAAAAAACCCTGATCAAACCTTTTGAGTTAGGAGATGCATGGGGCTACTTTAGGCATTTTAGGCATCAGCGCCTCTCCTTGTCACTTTGTGCAGACTCCTTGCCCATCCCTAGCCAGGCACCTGGCAGGCACTGTGCTTTCCCCCTGCTACCTTACCCCTTACAAACCAAATCGAACCTGTCCTCCTGCCAACTGAAAATGAATTCCTCTGACTTGGGGACAAGAAGTTTTGTTTGAAGTTCCAGCCAGAGCACTGGCCATACTACTGGCCCAAGAGGGAAAGTGAATAAATAGGCCTTTCTCCTTGATGGGGGAACATACTTAAAGAAATTGAGAACCTGGCCAAAGTAATAATACACATGCCTTTAAAATCAGAATGATGATTTTACATTTCTGTCTCTTTGTCACTTTGTCTTTAGAAGATGAGAGGAAAACTCTTGCCTTTAGTATCTTTTGAATCACCAGCAGAGGGCAGACATTGCTTACCTAAAGGAAAAACCCACCTTCACCCTGCCTTCCAAGTAGAGACCAAAATGCCAGCACAGGACTGCAGGAATGAGCTGATTGATCAACTGCCTCTCCTGGTCACTGTCTTCTTCTGTATCGTAACTGACATGATTAAAGATGTCTCATTCACCTAGAATTCTGAATCTGGAAAGATCTGATCTCTCTCTCTCTCTCTCTCTCTCTCTCTCTCTCTCTCTCTCTCTCTCGGCAACAACTATTTTGAGGCAATTTGGAAATCTTTCTTAGAAAATTAAAAAATATATTATTTTTCTTAATTAAAAATAATGCATTAGCATTGAAAAAAATTAGAAGAAGATATAAAAATACAAAGGAAAATTTCATCTCCCAGAGATGTGATCACTGTTGGTTAGTATTTTGTTCCCATCTCTTCTATTGAAACTTCTGAAATGTTATTGTAGTAATGACACATGAGGGGGTCCTTGATACTCTGAGAAATGTATAAATATGCTGTGCTTCCTTGCCTTTGTGATTCTGCTCATCTGGAAACTCTTTTCTTAATCTCTGAATATCCAAGTCCTAGATACTCTTCAAGGTCAAGCTCAGATGTCTTGTGTGATTTTGCCCCAGCAGGAATTGATCTATTTTCTCTGTATTTTCATGTCACTGTGTCTGTGACTCTTGTGGCAGTTACCACCTTCTGCCTCATGTTAGGATTTTTATGTACAGGTGAATCTTTCTACTAGATCTAAATCCTTCGAATGTGAGAATCTCAATTACTTTTTCTATCTTTCTTAACACCAATATCGGGTCATCACAGTAAATACTCATAACTATTTTTGAAAAGAAAGGAAAGAAAGGAGGAAGAAAGGAAAGCAAGAAGGAGAGAGGAAAGGAAGGAAAAATAGGAAGGAAAGAAGGAGTGAAGGAAATAAGAGGGGAGGAAAGAAAGAAATTTTTTTCATTGTAACTTGCAAAATGCTTTTGAGGAAGGCAGGAATCATTCCAGTTTCACAGAGGAGACCCAGAGATCCTAGGTGCTGGCTCAGGTTTATAATGCCATTTGGTAGAAGACTCAGAGCTTGGGCAGTTTTGTGGGTCGAATTGTATCTATTGTGTCTTCTGAAAGGCTATATTGAAGTCCTAAACCCCTGGTATTTGTGAATGTGATCATATTTGGAAATAGTGTCTTTGCAGATGTAATTAGGTTAAGATGAGGTCATACTGGGTTAGAATGGACCTTAAACCTAATGGCTTGTGCCCTTTTAAGGAGAGGGAGTTTTGAACACAGAGATACACGTAGAAGAAGGACAACCATATGAAGACCAGGCAGAAATTGGAGCCATGAAGTTATAAGAGAAGGAATGTCAAAGATTGTCAGTAGCCATAGAAGCCGGAAGAGGCAAGGAAGAATTTTTCCCTAGAGGCTTCAAAGGGAACATGGCCCCGCTGACACCTTCATTTCATACTTCTTGCCTTTAGGACTCTGAGAGAATAAACTTCAGTTGTTTCATGCCACCCAGTTTGTAGTAATTTGTTACAGCGGCCCGAAGAAAACCAATGCATCATGTTAAGAACTCTTAGTGACAGCAGACCCACCTGGGGAATGAGGGGAAGTCCTATGGTTATTTGAAGGAAGTCAAGATTCTAAGGAGATACAGAGTTCTTGGTGAGGATCAGACAGAAGGGGATTGTTTGATGGGTTCGAAGATAGCTTTCAGTTGTTTTTTTTTTGTTTTTTGCCAAAAATTTTAGCATAGGCTGAATCCTTTTTGCCTCATTTCTTTTTTATCTTTATCTTTTTTTTTTTTGACCTTGGCCTACATAATAAAGAACATTTTATTTAGCTCAACACTTGAAAGGATATATATATTTTAAATTTATTTATTTTTTTTATGGTGACATTGGTTAACAAAATCCAGTAAGTTTCAGCTGTCTGCTTTAACAGTAAGGCATATATATATTTACACTACGTGTTCACCTCCCATAGTTAGATTTCTTTCTGTCACCGCATATTTGACCCCTTTTACCCCATCTACTACCCCTCTCCCCCCTCCCCTACCCTCTGCCATTTATTTTTCAAGATATTAGGCATTATTGAAGGTCTTTAAAAATGTTGCGAAAGTTTAACCATATTATTTCTTTTGTATCATCAATGGATTCTTTCTAAATGCACATAACAGTGGTTGGTCTCTTGTTAGCTCCAAAGTCGTTTCTATTGCATCACGGTTTGTTTCTACAGATGATGTGAAAAGCTAAAAAATGGTAACCAGGCAGATCAAGCTCTTAGAATGAAAATAAGGATTTAATATATTATAGTCATTCATTTATCCATTATCATCCTAAGGTTCTTATAGGATTCTGAGGATTAAATTATAACTGGGAAAATATTGCCAAAGTAGGAGAATGGAGTTTTCCCTCTAACATAAACCCAAACCTCACTCCTATGAATTGGTAACTTAGATACTATGGCCTCAAGATAGATTAATTCTTAGAATAAAATGACCTGCTAGGGATTGTAGGTGAGACTGCTTAATAAATATTATCATCACTCCCCAGGGGGAGGAAAAATAAGTCAGCAGACATCTAGATGACTTTTCGTAGGTTCTCATGGTGGCCTTCACATACTTCCCACATTACACAAATAATGATGAAGATGGTGGTGACAGGGATAATAATAACAGTCATCTTTGGAACAAAAACAACAGCAAACCGTATTTATTCCAGAAAGCATTTTAGCCTAGCAGTGTCTGGTACAATAGTATTCACCCAATGAAAGTTGGTTGACTGAATGGAATACATGAATAAATGAATGCATGGATTAGCGGAACTGGATTTTTCCTAACAGTGCCCTTTATTGCTTTGTGACTGAACTTGTTTCTGTAATTTCCTGGCAAGATGTCTGAGAGTGAAGGAGGCTCACTAAAAACTGACAGTATATGGCCAAAGCCATTCATTTTTAATAATAATGAGTTTTGGTTTTTCTATATCACCTCCTGTCTTTCCAGGGTCACTGCCTTCTGAGTGTATTATGGGGCTGGGATCTGATCCCAGACAAAGATTTCAGGGATGCTGTGATGCATTGTCTTCAAAACCAAAGGCAACTACTTCAAATGTGGCAGTGACCATGGCATCCCTGCTTTCAGTTTCTGGTAAGCCTTTGGGTTAAGTTTCTATTTGGCTAAAAATAATACTGCTATTTGAGTATTTCTTGACCCTAGGATTACCCTAATTGATTTAGTCAACAAATATTTTTTGAGCAACTACTATGTGTTAGGCATTTTTCAGATTTTGGAGATTTAGTGAACAAAATACGAACCCTATAACTACCTTTCTACCCCATCACTCCAGGCCCTTAGAGTAGCTTACTGGTTGCCCTAAGGTTATCAACATTTTAAGCCTTTCCTGAAGGCATGGTTGTTTGGACAGAGGAGATTGTGCTTTGTTTGACACATTCATTCACTCTCCACCACCAATAGACAGCATGGTAAACCTGTGATAAAAGCAGGTTTTCGGAGAAGACTCAAGATGGCTTAGAAGATAGAGGCTGTACATGCCTCCTCTAGTGACCACACCAAATTATAACAAAACTACTGAGCAACCAGCACGCGTTGTCGCCAGAGGTCTGTCTGAACAGAAGCCTTACAACTAGGTCACCTCAAATAACAGGTCACCTCAAAATCGTGTGAAGGGTGGAGACGCGAAATAGCTTGATTCCACAACTGAGTGTGGCGATTGAGAATCAGGAGGGCTATCCTGGCTGCAGAGCCCCCTCCCCCACTGGAAGAGTGAGGGTTTCCAGCTGCATACTGGGCTCCCCAGCATACGGTTCCAGTGCCAGGAAGAGAAGTCCCCATAACCTCTGGCTGTGAAAACTAGCAGAGGTTGTGGCTGAGTGAGAGGCAGGGCTGTGGGAAGTGAGACTTTCCTCTTAAACGGCCCACGCTAGGCCTTACTTGCTGACAGATTCACTTGATCTGAGTTCCACTACTGGGGCAGCTGCTTAAGGAGTGTCAGGGACATACGGGGAGGCGCTCAGCTATTGGGCTTCAGGGCGAGGGCTGGAGGGGCAGCTTGTGCCTGGACAGAGGTGCAGGCAGACTCGTTGTTCTTTCATTGAGTTCTCCCCCCACCAGCCTGCAAATGCAGGTGCCATCAACCTGGATAACACAGGTCGCTCTGCCCAGGGGATTCCCTGAGACTCCGCCTCTCCCAACTTGTGGGCCCACCCAAGCAGCTTCTCTGTGATTTATTCCGTACAAATGGACTGTCTTGGCTCCTGCTGCGAACTTTCATAAAATCTCTCAAAGGTTCATAAAATCTAAAGAAGTCAGCATCTGGCCTCGGGGTGCCCTGTACTTCTTGCTGAGCAGCCCCAAGACCCTCACCAGTGGCAGCCGGCCTTGGTTTCTGACTTGGCTCTTTGAGGTGCCTATAATCCCAGCACAGGTGGCAGCCATATGTGGATTGTTTGGTGACTCTTACCAGGTGGCCCTGGAGATGCACAAGCTGCAGCTGAGCTGGCCTGTAGCTGAACCCCTCCCAGGTCTGTGCCAAGAGGCCCTACAGCATGCCTACTATATAAAGCCACTCTACTAAGACCAGGAGACTTATGAGCCCTACCTAATACATAGAAACAGACACAAAGAGACAGCCAAGATGGGGAGACAAAGAAGCACGTCACACATAACAAAAGTCTGGAAAAAGAATTCACCAAAATGGAGACAAGTAATCTACTAGATGCAGAGTTCAAAACACTGGTTATAAGGCTGCTCAAGGAACTTAGGGGGAGAGTAGATGAACTCAGTGAGAACTTTAACAAAGAAATAAAAAAAACATAAAAATGGAGATGGAAAACATAATAGGGAGCCAGTCAGAAAATGAAGAATGTAATATCTGAGATGAATCAACAGAGTGGATGAAATGGCAGATCAAATCAGTGACATACAGGATGGGGTAATAGAGGACACCCAATCAGAACAGCAACAAGAAAAAAGAATCCCCTGCTCCCCCCAAAAATGAAGATAGTGTAAGAAACCTCTGTGACAACAAGTGTAATAACATTTGCATCATAGGGGTACCAGAAGGAGAAGAAGAGCAAGGAATTGAAAACCTATTTGAAGAAATAATGATGGAAAACTTCCCTAACCTAGTGAAGGAAATAGACATGTAACCACAGGAACTTCAGAGAGTCCCAAACAAGATGAACCCAAAGATACCCACACCAAGACACATCATAATTAAAATGCCAAAGGTTAAATACAAAGAGAGAATCTTAAAAGCAGCAAGGGAACACCCATAAGACTGTCAATTGATTTTTCAACAGAAACTTTACAGGCCTGAAGGACTTGGCACAAAATATCAAAGTGATGAACATCCAGTACCTACAACCAAAATTACTTTACCCGGCAAAGTTATCATTTAATATTGAAGGACAGATAAAGAGTTTCCCAGACAAGAAAAAGCTAAAGGAGTTTTTCACCACCAAGCCAGTATTACAGGAAATGTTGGAGAGACTTCTTTAAGAAGAAGAAAAAAAAAATGTATCGAAAGTCTAATCAAGGAATGACAATAACTACATATCTATCAATTACATATCTTCAAATGAAAAAATAATTAAATGCTTCAATCAAAAGTGAGGGGACTGAATAGATTAGAAAATAAGACCCTTACATATGCTGCCTGCAAGAGCCTCACTTCAGATTAAAAGACACACACAGACTAAAAGTAGGGGAATGGAAAAAGTTATATCATCATACCTTCATGATACCTAGAGAGTATTATACTGTGTGTAGTAAGTCAGATAGAAGAAGACAAATGCCATATGATTACACATATATGTGGAATCTAAAGAACAAAGCAAACAAACAAACTCATAGATACAGAGAATATTTTGAGGGTTATCAAATGAGAGGGGGTTGGAGGAGTAGGTGAAAAAAGGGGAAGGGATTAAGAAGTACAAATTGGTAGTTACAAAATAGTCATGGAGATAGACAGTATAGCATACAGAATACAGTCAATAATATTATAATAACTATGTACGGTGTCAGAGGGGCATTAGATTTATTGGGGTGATCACTTTGTGAGTTATATAGATATCTAATCACTATGCTGTACACCTGAAACTAATATAGTATTATATGCCAATTATAACAGAAAAATAAAAAATTATTATTAAAAAAAGTAGGTTTTCATTACTGTTTGTACTAGTGCTTATACAATGGGTGGGCCCGTTGTGAGGGGAACCACCTCCATTACATGAGAGGAAGGGTTTAATTTCAAGGATGAAGTCATGCATTTAGGCAAACACCACATCTCACCTCTACTGAGACAATTTACCCTATGGCCACCCACCTTACCCGTAAAACCCAGGGGGCTTGCTTCAGATTCATATTACTCGACTGCTTTATGTCACTTGCCAGTACTGCTGAAACTCATTGAACTCTCTCTTTTATTGCCTACCATGTCTAGACAACTCTCGTTTTCTTCTTACTTCCTCAGTTTTTCTTCCCTGTGTCATTTGCTGACTTTTCCTCCCCCTGCCACATTCCTTAAATAAAGGACTCTCTCCATAACATTCTGTTCCTGATTTTGTGTTTCTTCCCTTTTATTTCTGTATACCCTTCCTGGGCTGTGTTATTCTGGGCTTTGGCTTCTGCCACCACTTAGATAATATTGATTCCTACACCATCAACTCTCACCTCTTTTAGGAACTTCTTCTTTACAATGATAATTAGGCATTTCTGTTCGTATGTGTTTTAGGTTCCTTCACAAAGTAGGTCCCAAACTGAACTTATTATCTCCTCCCTCCCCTCCCAATTCTTTCGTTAACTCTTGAATTCTGTCTCTTGCTTAATCCTGTCATTGAATTGTTCAAACTAGAAGTCTCAGTCAGCTTTTTTACTTTCATCTTGTTTATTGTGGTAGTTACGCTCAAAATGTCCCCAATTTTCCTCGCTTAACAAAAATTCACATTTTTTTTGCCTGTTCTCCTCCTACAATGTATCATAATTGGTCTGTGTGATTAAGGAATATGCTAGAAATGGTGGTGTTTGACTTCTAAGTTTAGGTCATAAGAAAAAGTGCCGCCTCACCTCATTCTCATTTTGGTCACTTTCTCTAGGGGAAGCCAGCTGCCATGTCATCATAATACTCAAGCAAGCCTATAAGGGAAGTCCCTATGGGAAGGAACTAAAACCTCTTGCCAACAGTTAGCATCAACCTGCCAGCCATCTGAGTGAACCGTCTTGGAAGTGCATCCTGTAGCCCTGGTTGAACCTTCAGATGATTGCAGCCCTAGCTGACATCTTCACTGGAATCCTTATGAGCAACCCTGGGCCACAATCACTAGCTAAGTTGTTCTTGAACTTCCTAAATCACAGAAAACTGTGAGATAATAACATATTTATCATTGATTTAGGCTAATACGTTTTGGAATAATTTTTTATATAGGAAGAGATGACTAAAACACTTATAAACAGTATTTTATTTGTCACTAAATCCTTGTTGATATTACTCTCTAAATGTTTCTTAAATATAACTCATTTTCATCACCTCCGCTATTATTGTTCTAATTCTAGGCCTCTAGCATCTCTTTCCAGGATGATTGCATTATCTCCCTACTGGTTTTCTTGCCTATAATTAACTTCCTCTTCTATCTCTAATCTATCTTCCACATATTGCCATCAATTACCTTTTTAAAATATAAATCTGGTCATGTTATTCCACTGCAATATAATTCAGGATAGCCTGCAAAATTGCTTCTGTAATAAACAACTTCCAAATCAAAGCGGCTAAGACAACAAAGGTTTATTTCTTACTCCTGCTACAAGTTCACTGTCATTTGAGAGAAGGTCTCTGTTCATTGTAATCACTCAGGAACTGAGGCTGACAGAAAAGCCGGTATCTTAAGATTGCTGGTTATTGGCTGGGGTAAAATAGAATGTGGCAAAGCATGCACTGGCTCTTAAACTTCCATCCAGAGGTGACCCACATCACTTCTATTCACATTTTATTGGCCAAAATAATTCATAAGATCACTTCTGACTTCATGTGTGCAGGAACATTCTAGCCTATCATGTACCTGCTTAAAACTTTGACTAGTTTCATATTGACTTTAAGCTAATGTCTAAATCCCTTTGCAGAACATTCAAGGTCCTTTGTGATTTGGCTTCAGTCTACATTTTCAACAGCATCTCCTGTGACTCTCTACTTTTCACTCCATGCTCTGCTCCAATTACACTGAGTTACTCTGATTTCTAGAATGTTCCATATACTTTCTTTCTTCTGTGCCTTTGTACATGTTGCTAAATTTGCCTGGTAGACACCTATTCATCCTTCGAGTCTTATTTTTTCTTCCTTTATGAAGCCATCCCAGAACTCCCTAAATATTCGCTCCTTCCTCTTTGACCCTACTCCGCCTTGTAAATATCTCCATTATAGCACACTTTTCATCACATCAGAGGGCAGGAAGCTTTTTTATTTCTATATCTGTCTCTTTTTTTAGTCTAAAGCTCCTTTAGGACAGAAACAATGTCTTACTCAAGTTTGAGTGGCTGTGCCAAGCACAAAGCCTGGCATAGCACTGGTGCTTAAGAAATATTTATTGAATGGATGTGTAAATATCCTATCCCCACAATCCCTGAAGATTAATCATACACACTCTGCTCTCTGATCCGTGGACTTTAAGGGATTTCTGCCATCTTATGTCTTTCCCACTACGTCATTTTGTTTTCTCTACTTTCCAATAAAAGACTGTTTCACTTAAAAACCCAAGAAGTCTACTAGTCATGTCCCATGAGTTTCTTTTTTTCCATTAGGTAACCCTACTAAGTAGCTGTGATTAAACTTTCACTCATGATTCTTAAGTAATTTCAATCACATTTTTGTCAACATTTATTGTCCTTTCTACATGTGAGACACAGTGCTTGGTACTGGGGACATAAAGACCAATGATAGTGTCTGGACTCTGCGAGTCTTGCATTAAAATCCTCTATTTTGTCTTCAGATATACCATGGAACCTGCTCAGGTGCCTTAATAGAGGGGGCTAGCTAAAGTTCTTCATGTTTTTTAAAAATATAGGATACACATAAATCCTTTGGTGGAAAGAGAGGGTTTTCCTTCCCAATACCTACTAACATTCAGGCTGTTACTTGGGGATATTAGCTACTTAAACTGATTAGTATCCAATAGCACCAGAATAAATGAAATTTTGAGGCAGGAATCTGGGTACGGTATGAATACATTTTGTAAGTCAGAGTGAATTAGAAATGTTCTTAACCTAGAGTGACATTAGGGCGGTTAATGGGAGGGCACCATGAAGTATGTAAGGCAGAACTTCCGAAGTGGAAAAGGCACTTGAAAGAAGGTGTCTAGAGTTGTGCTTTTCAACGTGGCAATGGCAGCTCCTTGCCACCTGTGTCTTCTAAGCATGTTGAAATGTGTCTAGTCTGAGTTGAGATGTTCGGTAAGTATAAAACACACAATAGATTTTGAAGACAATACAATAAAATCGAAAAGCCCATAATCATTTTTCGTATTGATTACATATTGATATGATAGTATTTTGGATATATTGTGCTAGGTAAATATATTATTAAAATTAATCTCACCAGCTTTTTTTTGTAGTGTGCGTATTAGAAAATATCACATGTGGCCCATATATATGGTTATACCAGATGGCCTTGGCCTAGAAGTTAAACATTACCCATTCAGTTGTTTATTGCCTCTACCCTCCTTGTTTTCTATCCTCCCTCCCTCCTTTCATCATTGAACATCTTCTATGTTCAAGTTCAGGGCTAGGCTCTAGGTTACAGAGGGTTGTTCCCTCTAGCAAATTCTTATCTAGTAGTAAATAAAGTCATGGAAACGAATTATTATGCTCTAGTGTGATAAATACTATCTTAGGCCCTACAATGAAAGTTTTTTCGGGAATATGACTTTGAGTAGCTGACTTGAGCTAACTTTCAAGTCTGGCTATGACCATCTATGAGAAATGGCTACTCGAAATAAAAAAGGTTGTATAATTATGGCTCTAATTAGTCATCAGAAGGCAGACTTCACATTTACTCAAAGGGAACAATGACCCTTCCAGTCATGTCAGGAGGAGGAGGGGAAAGGAAAAGAAAAATTGGGACCATACAATGTATAAGAAAAACACTTGCTCAGTGCTTCAAATATATCATCTTATATATTTCCTTCACAGATTTCAGAATTATATATTGTCTTTAATTACAGGTAAGGAAACTGAGGCTTACAGATATTCAGTAACTTGTACACCTCACCTTGGCCAACTATCTTCAGAGAAGTACTGGATAATTGGGTGTGGCTAACTTGGTGGAAATCCTCCACCATATTGAAAAAGTAGCTCAAAGAATTGTCTTATTGATTGTGAATTAATAATATAATTTCCTACACAAAGGATATCTCATGGCTTTTAATATCTATAACTAATGAACATTTCCAGTAATTTTTCCCAGTCAGTTCTATGCTATTTGATATTTATCTTTCCTGTACAAGTTATCTTCTGTTTTCATCTCAAGAGTTTTTCAGTTGTAGTATATGTCTCAAATGACAGATTTCAAAGACTTTTTACCTGCTGTACTTGCCCTTTTTCATTTTAAGTTCTTATTTTCCTTTTGTCTTTATCAATGATACTATTACTTTTTTCCACATTTTTCACTTCAAATATCCTATTGCTACCAATAATGAATGTTGCCTAAGAATATATAAGTAAATCACCATTTTAACTACTGTAAATTAATGAAAAGGATTTTTGGATTAGTACTGAATTGAATGAGTAGAATTCATTCCAAGAAATAAGTGTAGGTCCCTTATGTCCTATCTCCAAAATAAGAAAAAGTTATTCTTCAAAAAAGTATCAAGAAGTAGTGTATTTTAGGTTAAGGGGGCTGGCCAGAAGCGCATGATCTGTTATCTGGTTCTTTCTGTCTCTGTTCTGTTATCCTCAGTGTTGGCTACATCTTCAGGCTGCAGCAAAATGACTTCAATAATTTCAAGAAGCAACTAAAAACAACAGCCCACAGAGTCTTCAAGTGGCCCTGTGTTAGGAATGAGAGAAGGCCTCTACAGACTTCTTGCATCTTCTTGGCCGTCACTGGGTTGTTATATCACCTGTGCCTGAGCCAGTCGCCCTAAAGGAGTGGCATTACCCTTGGTGAGATCGCCTTTAGCAGGAGTCGCCTTATCCAGAGGCACCTGGCTTAATTTTACCTAAACAGAATAATAGTAATGTTATGAAGGAAGAAGGGAGAACAGATGTTTGGTAGGCAATAAACAGTGGCTGCTACGCAAAGCCAGCACAGTTCAACATGGTACAGATGTAGGTAGTTATTTTGGCAGACTGTGGTAACACAAAGACACTAGTTTTAGTTACCTGATCATTAGGGTAGTTAAAGAAGCCATCTACGGTGAGTAGGAGAACATTATACACATGCTGAAGTTTGGTACTCACGAAAACGATCTTATATATAAGATTGTTATGCTGCTCTTTTGCTGATGAATTCAGGCTTCCTCGGGGGAAAACAGATGTTTAGAGTGAAGAATTAGAAAAGAAGAGAGAAGAAATGAATCCAAGTTCTGTGCATAATATTCAGGTGTTTCATCAACTTAGCTGCTTGAGTCTCTGGAGGGAAGGTGCGATTCTCTGAGTCAGATGTTTACACCTCAGTGGTAAATCAAAAATAAATTAGCCTATTGCTACATCATGCAGCTTGTGGTAGTGTTTAGTCACATCACATCTCTTATTTATTCACATTAACAGTAGGAATGAACAGGATGAATATAATAGGTAGGACTGGATCCAGACCACACTCTCCCTTGGGAATAGTGAGAAATTCTGCAAATTCTTGATTATTTCCAGCAATAGATGGGAGTAAGAACATAGCTAATCTAAACTGGCAGTCAAAAGAGTTTTTTTTTTTTTTCCTCCAGCAACTATGACTTGAATATGAACGAGTGTTATCTGCTGTTTTGTTACTGAAAAATTTCTCTCTGGATTTAGAAATCTCCATTTGCCCCTCTGACTTCCTGCTGCTCCTTGGATCTCTATTTCATTCAGATGGAGCAAACTCCATGGCATTGCATATGCTGCACCTTCTAAAAATGCCTTTGTTCACCAGGCAAATTTATGTTCCTCTTTAATACTCAGATGGAGGCTTCGGAAATTCTCCCTCTCTGATGAGTCCCTGCCACCAAAGTGACTGAAGTGTTCTATTGTTTTTAGAATGTCCCCAACCTGAAAAGAAGCTCTTCAACACACATTCCAGGCTTTGAGAAACAATGAATGAGAGCAGTTTTGAGATGGAGACAATTAACAAGGCCTTGATCTTTTCCCTTTAAAATGTGTGTATTAAAAGCGTTTACACCACTTAGGTGTAAACATCTGCTCACTCTTAAATGTAAGCAGTGATTATTGAATTGTTATGATCACTCAGTCAAGCACTTATGAGGCATTTTTCTGAAAGCTGCATCTCAAAATGTCCTTGTAACTTATTCCTCATTCATTCATTCATTCATTTATTCATTCAATAGATATTGATGCCAGGCACCATGTGGGTGCCATTACCGTGGAGGAACCCTGGTGAGCATCCTGTCTCCCTGAGGAGCTGATTATAACAGCTTCCTGTACATCTTCTTGTTCAGAGCTGATGGATTTACTGTTCAGGGGGATCTTGGTAGACTTCCAGAGCAGAGTTGGGAATAAAATAGTAGAACCTTGGCAAGTTTGAATATAGCTTGAGACCACAATACTATGAGATACTCCGGAAGGGAAATAGCCAACTATAATTCATCCTCAGCTTCACTGTTTTTGTGAGATATGAAAAGCAAATTAATCTTTGGCTTAACTCTACAGCTTCATTTTTTATCAGTTCCCTCTATCTACTCCTCAATGAACTATTTGCAGCAACCTGAACTTGCCTGCTTCTCTTTGGCTTCTAGGCCTTTCTGCAGGCTGTTTAGTCTGCTTATTTCATCCTTCTGCAACAGCTGTCCCACCACCATTAACTTGGCTTATGTAGACTTGTCTCCAAAGTTTCATCTTCACTTCACTTCCTCCGGTAAATCTGCCCAAGCTCTTCCCTCTGAACTTTCAAAGTCCACTCTACCTGCCGCATTAGCCTTTATTACACAGTATTGAAATTATACATGGAGTTATGTGTCTTTGTCATTAGATTATGAGCTTCCTGGAGACAGGACTGTGGACTGCTCACCACTGAGCAAGTGTCTAATAAATATTTTTGACTAGTTGAAGGTGAGAATAAAATAACGACATTTTGCTAAAACTATAGTTAACATACGTTCCGTGGTTTTTGAGGTCAGATGACACATTAGGTTCAAGAATGCTATTCAAAATAGTTATTTTCTTGGGTTAGATCCTCAATTGAAATAGACCCTGGCCCAGTGGTGCTGGAGGCACTTGTGCCAGATATTAACTACTTAATTGCGGGATCCTGGGGAGTTGGAGAGTCCCAAGGGAGGAGCCCGATGTAAGGGGCTGGCATGATGGAAATATGGTTATTTATCAATTGTTACTGAAGTTTTTCCATGACTGCCATGGTCATCCAGGTGCATTTGTCCCCCTTTCAGCCCTGGTCAGTTTCATTTTCTCATTAAAATTGTTGCTATAGAGTTTGTAGCAGGGAAGAGAAAAGCTGCATTTTAAATTGCCCCAGTTTCTTCTGGTGGGATGATGTGTGTAATTTTATCAGCTATATTTATATGTGGGGAAGACTCTATGCAGTTTCCATAGCAGAGCAGGGAAACATTGATTTCGTTTAGACCTCTGTTCACTGAATGTCAGACTGAGAGGGTTCATCGAGGTCTATGCTGGACTGCTGGCTCTGACCTTGCATTTGGCAAACCCATGCTTTGACAGAAGGCAGAATGAGAATGAGATGGGGAAGCTGTGGTGGGAATGGTAGCAATCACACAGTATTGGGGGCTTCTATGCCCACCCCCTATCCAACCTGAAGCTTTTCAAAGATTGTTGATACTTAAATCAGAGTTTTGAAACAAAGAAACAATCTCAAAACTGATTTTTTTTTTAGAGCATAAAAGTCCTAAAGTAAAGTGTGAAATCATTAAGAAATGAAGACACTAGGATGTACTTGAAAGACCTTAAATTTTGGGTTTCCAAAGACTTTAAAATTTGGCTTCATTTAATTTAGCCATAGGGAGATGGCTATGTAGATCTGTGGGCCTATTTTGCTCAAGCACTAAATGTAGAAAGGTGTTTAACCACAGCTGGGATGCTAATGAGTGCAAATTTCAGCAATTCTGCCACAATTCCCAGTAAAACTCCTATCTAAAAAATTATACAAAGCCATACTTTCTCTCTAAGCATAAGGGATTTCCCATGGAAAGAGATAGAGTTCAGAAAGGGCAGGTTTGTGTTATAAAGCCTGTTTTCTACCTATTTTAATATATGCTTTGGAAACTCAGGAGTATTAGGAGAAGAGGAGAATGTAAGATCCAAGCTATGTACTGCAAGATCCTGGGGAATAGCCTGTAAGGTATAATAGGATGTAAGATGATGAGAGATTGCATCAGCACTGAGAGCAGTATTCCTGATTAAGAGCTCAAATCTAATGGCCAGGACACCTGACACAGCTGAATGAAAATAGAATCCCCAGAAGAATCTTTGAAAATAAAACAGGACAGAAGCCCAGAGGCATATATTGAAATTGGTAAAGACACCAAGTAAAGAAAGGTCACAAACAATAAAAGAATATAGAATAGATAAAGAAAGCGGGAGGCCAGGCAAAGGTATGTCATTGAAATAGAATATGAAAAACGATACTATTGCTACTTATCCATGATTTATGCTTAGAGATGTTCATCACAAAGTTATTTATCAGAACTCAAAAGTGGAAATCATCTTACAGGTCATCAATAGGAGAATGACTAAATGAAGTACAGTATGCTTGTATAATACACAGTAGCACGCAGCCATGAAAATAATGTTCTTCAGAAGTTTTTACTGAAGTGAAAATATTTGTGACATACGTATAGCGTAATGTCATCTCTCGAAACAAAAACCTCTTTTGCTGCATGTTAATTCATTGGCATAGTAATTCATGTTTCTCTCCCTATAATTTTTCTTTCTCCCTATTTTTAATAAGAAGGCAGGTTTTGTCATTCTTGGCCTCAGAGATCTGAGCAGCAAGCAGAAGCACCCTGAAGAGAGCTACGATTCAAAATATCACTTTTATAATCAGAAAATGACATAAATGTTATTTACAGAATACTAATAAAACTCCCACTTTAACCATCATGGAAAAAATTACGCAATGCCATCGGCAAAATAGTGCTGCCAACATCGAAGTAGAGAGCTCGGCTGCTGCTGCGGTGCGTCGGGATCATTGGTTGCTGTTGTTTGCAGAGGACAGGAAGGCTGGGCCAGGCTTCTGGGCTCAGAGAAATGCTGAGCCTGCCTCACCCTTTTGGACTGGTCTCTAGGTAGCACCTCAACTTACATTAAGAGAAATTTGGAGGATTTATTATGTGTCCATATAATGTATTGAGAGAGCCAAGAATCGCAAATGCTGCTATCACCTTCCTATTTACCAGAACATTTTACGAACCACCACTTCCACAATAAGATAGGGCAGTATTTCCTGTCATCCATATTGGCTCAGTACAGGTTGAGGATGAAGTACATTTTCTTGTGATCCAATTCTATGAAAACTGGTAATTTAGGTAAGGTCTGAATCATAACATTAACTAGAGCAGTGGTTTTCAAACTTTGTTTTCAACAGAGCAACAGCCCATTCTTTGAACCTAAACTTATGTGAAGTTTAATAAGTCTAAGAACTACAAGTTGATTTACTCTGGTAAAGTGGTGATGGAGAGCCTCCAGGACCTGCAGCTCAGCCTTGCTTCCTTTCCTCCAAGTTACCCGCCCGCCCCTCTGCCCCAGACCTGGAAGACTTTCAGAACCCTCAGGTCTCTGTGAGCACAAATAGAAACCCACAGAACCTCAGTATTTTCAGGAGAACAAGCTTTATTCTAAGCAAAGAACAAAGGGAGTCTACAGCTTGTGGACCTAATCTAAGCTTATTACACATTACATATTGCGATGGCTTGTGGGGAGGTAGGGAAGAGAGAAGGGGTGTCATTCTTAATTGAGAAAGATTTGGAGATCCCCAGCTCTTTCGCTCCCCTAAACTTTATCATTGATACTTTTCTTTGGACTATGAAATCTGAGAATGAGATAACACTGTTTTATGGAATACAATATAAAATTAAATTAAACTCCAAAGTTTAGTATATTTCAGGGTCAACCATACATTTGAAATATGTGAAAGAAAAATGCTCTAATGATGCTGCATCAGAAAGCTTTTGAGTTTTAAGATTCATTTAGTATGACAAATTTCTTCACCTTCTCTTTTTTCCCCAGTTAAAATCAGATTTTTCAGTGTTCCTCCAAACTCATTTACCAATTGTGTGGCTTCAGCAGAGGGCAATGTAGAGTCCAGTGGATAGTCCAGCCTGGGTTCTAGAGTCAGGCAGAATGCTGCCCCCAGCATTTGGCACCCGTGGATTGTGGAGTAAGGCAGTAAGCTCTACGAACTCTGCAAAGCAGATAGTAAAAGTACTTATATCAGAGGGTGGTTGTGAAGATTGAATGAAATGATGCATTTAAATACCTATCACAGTGCCTTGTGTATTGTAAGTGTCCAATAAATATTTATTATTATCGTGTTTTTAGTTTGTGAGCTTTTAAAACAGTAATTAAAAAAAAAAATACCATGTCTGCCCATTAGAATCACCAGGAGTGCAAAATTATGAATTGCTGATAGCCCAGACCAAGTAAATCAAAGCTCTGGGGCTGGGGCCCAGGCACCAGTAATTCAAAAAACTACCCCAGTGATTCTAGTGCGCAGGCAGGGTTGACAACCAGTGGGATAAAGTAGGCAGCTGTGGGCGAGAGCACTTGATGGCGGAAGAGTGGGAGTGCAGGAGCAGGAAGAAGCCTGTGGGGACCCACAGGAATGCTCGGCCTCACTGGCCTGTGTGTGCGTGCGCACGTGTGTGTGTGTGTGTGTGTGTGTGTGTGTGTGCACCTGTGTGTGTGTGTCTTCAGGGCAACTGAAGGGGCATAGATTGAAGGTGACAGTGAGGAAGGGAGGAACTGATTTCAGAGAGATGCTTGGAGATAAAGGAACCAATAATCAGACTAATCCGACCTTAAATATACATGGTCCTTTACCATTTTCAAAGTGTTTTCCCATAATAAACGTATTCAATCCTCTCAATAACCCTATGAAGTACACAGGGCAGATGTTATGCCCAATTAAAGAATGGTAAATTGAGTCACAAACAAATCAGGTCATTTGCTCACAGTTAGAAGGTACCTGGTTGGCAGGGTCATGATGAAACCTACATCTCTTGATTGCAGGTGCTTTTCTAGAATACTATTTTTGTCTCTTAGCTCCTCTACCTGGTAGCTGTTATTATTATTATTATTATTATTATTATTATTATTATTATTATTTATACCTACAGCACCTGGTCTTCCTAGGTGGTCTCCCATCCAAGTACTAACTAGGCCTGACCCTACTTAGCTTCTGAGATCAGACATCAGGCTTGCTCAGGATGGCATGGCCGTAGACCATGGACTGTGGCTCCACTGGGGCGCGAACCCATGACCTTCTACGTGTAAAGCAGACGTGCTAACCACTACACTATGGAACCACACCCTGGTATTTGTTTTCTACTTGCTTCTTAACTAGTGAGGGAAAGTTCTAGAGAACCTCCTGGTTCAGAATGCAGTCTTTTTGTCTCTTCCACAAATAATGTGAATAGGATAAGAGCAGATTTTAGGGGAAATAAACACTGTACTTGTGACTCCCAGTTTTGCTTGAGCTAGTCTCACTCTCAGAGCTTTTAAGTACAACTAAGCTGACACAGGAGGAATTCGGTTTTGGACTTTGTGTCAACAGCAAGCTTTAGTGATTCTTTTGTGCCCAAGCTTCTGGAAGTTGAACAAAGTTTGTGAATGGAAGACAAACATATTATATGATGGATTTTCAACTACTTGTGTTGAATATTCCAGGAAAAGCTGACCTGAGAATACATGATGTTCTTAGTATCCCATGTAACTTCTTAAAAGAAGCTGTTCCAAAGTCAACTGTGGTCTGGATAGCAGCAAAACGCTTGCACACATATGCTCCTACTCCCTTCCCCCAGGGACAATAACCAAGAGTTGGACCCAGCTCCTAGGTATTCTGTGACCCACTATTTCTTTGACACTCTAGCACTGTTCATTAGTCCAGCACAAACTATCTAATTTCCCTGCCTTTGAGGATTTGTTGCAACTATAAATGCTGTAAGCAGATGATGGGTTTACGGGAATTGCCTACCCAGACATCGCATCTTGATTTGTGGTCTTACAATTGGTTTTGGGGTTGATCTGGACTCAGAAGCAAATGACCACAGCATCAGGATGTGGGTTGGTCTTAAAAACAAGGGTAGATGTTCAATCGGATGCAGCCTTCTGGGAACTGGCTTGTTTTGAACCATAAAAGAGACCATCAAGGTGTTTTTCTTTGTTTTGTTTTTAATGAGACTTTGTTTAGTAATTTATGCTGAGACTTCAAACTAAATGTGAAATTCCCTAGGACCTGTAGAAGAGAAGGGAAAACTATTTTTAATTGTGTTTTAGTCAATGGTACTGAGAAAAATGTTGTCCAGAAAACCTCTGTGTTCTATTCTTGGGGATATTTTCCCCATGAGGATCTCGGAAACATAGTAAGAGAAATGTCAGGTTCACATCTCGCTCTCTTGATTCTGGCCAAGGTAACTATTGCAGTTTTGATAAGCTGATGTGATAGAAGATTAGTATACAAGGATAAGTTGAGAAGAAGTGTGGCCATGGCATAATCAGTCACCCGCCTTCTTTCTGCTTTTACAAGGTACTACCCTCCTTTCTGCCACAGGACCTTTGACTGGCCCTTCCCTCTGTCTCAATTGTCTTTTCCCAGTTAGCATCTAACCATTTGCTGTGGGTCGAATTGTGTTCCTCCAAAAGGCATGTTGAAGTCTTGACTTCCAGTACCTCAGAACATGACCTTATTTGGAAATAGACATTGCAGAGGTAATTAGTTGAGATGAGGTCATACTGGAGTGCGGTGGCCCTGATCCAATGTGTCCATATAAGAATGTCTTGAGATACATACAAAGAGAACACTATGTTACAACAGAGGCAGAAATTAGAGTGATGCAGCTGAATGCCAATGAAAGCCAAGTATCGATGGCCACCACCAGAAGCTAGGAAAAGGCAAGGATTCAACTTAGAGTCTCAGGGGGAACATGGCCCTGCTGACACTTTAATTTTGGTCTTCAACATTCCAGAACTGTGAGAGCATAAATTTCTGATGTTTTAAGCCACCCAGTTTGTGGTGTTTTGTTATGGCAGCCCCTGGAAACTGATACACCATCCTTCTGATCTGAGTTCAAATGTCATGTTTTGGAGAAGCTGTCCAGCTCCGTCTGCAGCCTAGAGTACATCCTCCTGCAATATGGCACCCTATCATCTTACTTTTCCTTCATAGCACTCAACACATTTAGCAGTTACTGCTAAGTTTGTCTTTTCCTTAGGCTGTAAACTCTCTGAGGGCAGATGTGATGTTTTTAGGACTTATTATTGCCTTCCCAGCAACCAAGACAGTACCTGCTGTCGGCATCCACTCTATATATTTGTTGAGTGGACCAGTGAATAATGACTAAATTCTATTTTAAAAACTTATTTCTAGCATTTTAAAATAATCTGGAGGCTAACACTTTATGAACAGTAATTTTCTCATTAAAACTTGCTTTATTTGAGAAGGGATTGCTTTTTTGGAAGCTCAAAATCCAGGCTTTTCATACTTAGTCATAATATTTTTCTTCAAAATGCTAAAAAAAAAATTATGCTTTTGTTTATATTAATAATTTTCAAGATGAAAACAGTGCGAAAAAAGCCTTGCTTAAATTGTTTGAAGTCTCCCTCTTTTTCCTCCTCCAGAAAAGGCAATTTAGAATATATTTTGAATATCCTTTTCTTGATGGATTCAACACTTAAGGGAGTAGCAGGACCATTTATTGAGTATGAAATGAGTAAACAAGTTGTTGAAAGTATTTTCTTTGCTTTTTCCTCAATGCCTTCCACCTTTCTTTGAAGCTGCTGGTATAGATTGTAAAGTATCTTTCTAAAACTTCATATTCCCTTTTGGCCATGTATAATAGTTACAGGAAACATGTAGAAGAATGAAAATATGAGGCTCAACTATAAACTAATACATTGAAATAAGTATCTCTTCACCTTTGGGTATTTAATCCAAAATTGTTAAAAACATTGTTCTTTTATTTTGGAACAGTTTCTAGAGCTTGCAAAAAAAAAAAAAAACAAAAAACAAAAAACAAAAAAACCAGTCTTAATACTATGTTGTCATGTCTGGTTTTGGAGGAAAAAATAGATATACTTTTTATTTACTTGTGTGATGTCCACATGATTTTTGATCCTTTAAGAGGGCGGAAATGTGTTCCTGATGGGAAAATTTGGAGGGAAGGGCACTGAAAGAGGCGGACGGGGGAGTTCCGCAATGTCGGCTGTGGCGCTGGAGGAAGTGCTGTGGGCATGGGGTCAGCATGGATGAATCTGAGCTCCCATTGACAATTTTGAGCCCATCCTTCACATTCTCGAGTTTCAGTTTCTTCATCTGTAAAATGAAAACAGTATTTCACAATGTTGCTAAGGAGATGACTTTTGGCAACATGCGTGAAAATGCTTGAGCACATATTAAGGGCTCTGCAGATATGCATCGATTGAGACCGAATTTAATTAGACATAAATATACTGTACACTTTTGTAACACTTTACCACTTACAAAATACTTTTGGATACATTGTATTATTTGAGATTTAAAATATTCTACTGAGCGAACTGAACTAGGGCACTAAACTACATAGATGAACAATATACAGTTTCTGGTCTCAAGGAATTTATGGCCTAGTGGGAGAGACAGATAAAACATAGATAATTTCAACAGTAAATGCAGTGGTAAAGGCATGGATAAAGAATAATCACAGCTGACAGACATTTAGTGAGTGTTACTATGTATCACATACCTTGCAGTGTACTTTTTGGGTTATTCCATTAAATCCTATAATGAACACATGAGGTAGTAATAATTGTCTAGAGACTTGACCAAAGTCACCAGCTGGTAAAAGATAAACCTGGAACTGAAATCTAAGTGTATCTTTAGAGTCTGAGGCTTGATTACTACACTTGGTTGTGACTTCATTGGTATTCTAGTTTTATTACTGTGTAACATACTATGTCAATCTTAGTGATATAAAACAACCACCATTTTATTATGCTCATGGATTTTTGTGGGTCATAAATCCATAAAAGGAGACAGCAGCAATAGCTT
>NW_011888996.1:2342459-2350259 GCF_000151845.1 Pteropus vampyrus | reverse complement strand
TCCTCTTCCTTTTAGTCTGTGTGTGTCTTTTAATCTGAAGTGAGTCTCTTAGGCAACATGTAGGGGTCTTGTTTTCCTTTCCATTCATCTACTCTTAATTGGAGCACTTAATTCTTTTCCATTTGAGGTACTTATTGATAGGAATGTAGTTGTTACCATTCTTTATTCCTGTTTTTGATACACGTTTTTTCTTCGTAAAGAAGTCCCTCCAACATTTCCTGTAATGCAGGCTTGGTAGTGTTAAATTCCTTCAGCTTATTTTTGTTTGGAAAGCTCTTTATCTGTTCTTCAACTCTAAATGATAGCTTTGCTGGATAAATTATTCTTGGTTGTGGATCCTGGGTCTTCATTCTGTTGAATATTTTTTTTTTTTTTTGAGAAATCAGCTGCCAGTCTTATGGGTGTTCCCTTATAAGTAATTATCTGTTTTCTCTTGGTGCTTTTAATATTCTTTCTTTGTATTTAACCCTTGGCATTTTAATTATGATATGTCTTGGTGTGGGCCTCTTTGGTTCCCTGATCTTTGGGATTCTCTAAGCTTCCTGGGTTTTTATGTCCATTTCCTTCACTAGGTTAGGGAAGTTTTCCAACATTATTTCTTCAAACGGTTGTTCAATCTTGATTTTCTTTGTTTACACTGATCAGACGGATATTTGGACCCTTAACAGTGTCTCATATGTTCCTTAAATTATTTTTATAGTCTTGGCATCTTTTTTCTTCCTATTATGATTGAGTGTCCTTGGCTTTCCCATCCTCTAGACAGGGCATTTGATCCTTTTCTTTATTTACTCTGTTTATTCCTTTGTTTATTCCATTTCATATACTTCTCATCTCAGATAATGTGTTCTTCATTTCAGACTGGTTCTCTTTTGTAATTTCTACTTCTATTTTTATGTGTTTTATTCTTTGTTGAAGTTCTCACTGAATTTAAGCAAAAGTTCATTGAGCATCTTTATAACCAGTCTTTTGAACTCTGCATCTGTTAGTTTACTTGACTCCGTTATATCTGGATCTCTGTTCTGTTCTCTCATATCGTTTCTGTTTCTTTGTCTTCCCATTTTGGCTGCTTTTCAGTGTGTTTCTATATGCTAAGCAAAGCTCCTAAGTCTCCTGGTCTTATTAGAGTGGACTTGTGAAGTAGGTGTCTAGTGGCATAGTCCTGAGAAGGGCTCAGCTACAGGCCAAATTTAGCTCAAGTCTCTGCCCCTCCAGGGCCACTTGTTAAGGTTCAACAAGCAATCCACAGATGCTGTGCTTATAGTTGCTTCAAAAGGCCAAGCCAGAAACTGAAGGGAGCTGCCTCCAGTGTGAGTCTAGGTGCTACTCAACAAGGAGCACCTGACTTGCTGAGGATAAACCTGGATGTAGCTTGGGTGGGGCCGCGGGTTGGGGAAGGTGGGGGTTCAGGGAATCCTCTGGGTGGAATGACCTCTGTTATCCAGTCTGATGACCTCATGGAAATGGCGGCACTGTTTCCACTCACTGGGAGGGGGGAGGGCTCCACAGGGAACAATAGGTACAGCTGGCACTTCTGTACAGAGCGAGTCTCGCCTTGGCCCTCACTCCGACAATATCTCTCTGTAAATCCCTGGTGACTCCTGTGCACAGTTGAATTGGCACTGGTGCTCAGAGCAAGCAGGTCCATCACTGGAAAAATCTGCTCCTGGACGTGGCCTCTTTAAGAGGCGTTTGCCGCTGCCACAGCCTACATCTCACTCAGCCGCTGGAGACCAGATCACCCACATCCTCGCTCCGTCCTACCTTCTGCTGTTACAGGGTGCTTTCTTGGACTTCTTCCTAGTTGTATGGCTTGTTCATCTAGATCCCAGTCGACTTTTCCTTGCTGCTGCTCCTTGTTTCCGTCACAACTTTGATCTGGTCGCCAGAGGGATGAACAGAATCTCTATCATCTATGCCATTTTGGTTGCCCCCAGAGGTCCTTTCTTAATTTAAGAATAGTTTGCTGCTGGAGAAGCTGGGAATGAAAAAACAATTTTATATTTGAAACTAGTAAGTCCTGGCTCCTTTATATTTAACATTTCACTTTTAAACTTATTTTTTCACATTTTGTCATTGGAAGCAAGAAAAATCCAAGTGCTAATTTCAATATTCTGACTAGAAATCTCTGAACCCAGATCATTGAGTTCTTTAGCTCTCTTTCCCATTTTCCACATTACTGCAAGTGACAGTGTTGCTAAACTTCTTGCCTCTCCATAAGAAGGGACTCTAATTTACAATAATTTTTTTCTGTTTTATTTTTTATTTTTTAAAATAATTTTTTCATTTTTCAGTTATAGTAAACATACAATATTATATTAATTTCAAGTATACAACATAGCAATTAGAAGTTTATAAAACTTACAAAGTGATCACCCTGATAAATCTAGTATTCATTCACCATCAAAATATTTTCTGTATCCATAAATTTGTTTCTGTTTTGTATGTTTGTTTATTTTGTTTTTTAGATTCCACATGTAAGTGAAATCATACGGCATTTGTCTTTCTCTGTCTGACTTACTCCACTCCTCTAGGTTCATCCATGTTGTTTCAGATGGCAAGATTTCATTCTATTTTTTATGATTAAATAATATTCCATTGCATATATAGACCACTTCTTCTTTATCTTTTCATTCATTAATGGACACCAAGGTTGCCTCCATATCTTGGCTATTATAAATAATGCTGCAATGAACATGTGGATTCATACGTCCCTTTGAAGTAGTGTTTTGGGTTTCTTTGGATAAATACACAGAAATGGGATTAATGTTATAGCCTTTGTCTTAAAGTCTATTTTGTCTGGTATAAGTATCTGTATTGCTACCCCAGCTCTTTTTTTGTTGGGTTGTTTCCATTTTCATGAAATATCTTATTCCTTCCCTTTACTTTCACTCTGTGTGTGTATTTCTATCTGAAGTGAGTCTCTTGTAGGCATATGACAAATGCCATATGATTTCACTTACATGTGGAATCTAAAGAACATGATAAACAATACAGAGAACATTTTGATGGTTCTTACCCATTCAGCCATCCTATGTCTATGTCTTTTGATTGGAACACCTAATTCATTTACATGCAAAGTAATTGTTGATAGATATGTAGTTATTGCCATTTTGTTTTTCATATTTTAATTCTTTTTTCTTTATTCTTTTTCTTAAAGAAGTCCCCCTGACATTTCCTGTAAAACTGGCTGGGTCATGATGAACCCTTTAGCTTTTTCTTTTCTGGGAAACCTTTTACCTGTCCTTCGATCCTAAAAAATAGCTTTGCAGGGTAGAATAATCTTGGTTGTAGGTCTTTGTGTTTCATCACTGAATATTTCCTGACAATCCCTTCTGGCCTGCAAAGTTTCTGTTGAGAAATCAGCTGACAGTCTTATGGGAGTTCACCTGTAGGTAACTTACTGCTTTTCCCTTGCTGCTTTTAAGATTCTCTTTGTCTTTAAACTTTGTAATTTTAATTATGATGTGTCTTGGTGCGGGTCTTTTTCAGTTCATCCTGTTTGAGACTCTCTGCACTTCCTGGACTCTCTGCACTTTCCTTCACCAGGCTAGGGAAGTTTTCCATCATTATTTCTTGAAATAGGTTTTCAATTCCTTGTGCTCTCTCTTCTCCTTCTGGTATCCCTATAATGCGAATGTTGGTATGCTCGATGTCCCAGAAGCCCCTTAAATTTCCTCATTATTTTGAATTTTTTTTTCTTGTTGCTGTTATGATTAGTTGTTTTCTGCTATGATTACAATAACTTTTTTAAAAAATTAATTTTGGGGGGGTGACATTAGCTAATAAAATTATGTAGGTTTTAAGTATACAGTTTAATAATACATCATATGTATATTGCATTGTGTTCAGCACCCACAGTTAAACTTCCTTTTATCATCAGAAATGTAACCCCTTTTGCCTCTTCCCCTACCTTCTTTCCCTCTGGTAACTGCTAAACTGTTGTCCACGTCCATGAGTTTCTGTTTGTTTGTTTTGTTAGCTTGCTGCTTTCAATTTTATATCCTACATATGAATAAAATCATATGATTCTCAACTTTTTCTGTCTGACTTATTTTGCTTAGCATGATAATCTCAAAATCCATCCATGTTATCACAAATGGCAATATTTTATCTTTTCTTATGGCTGAATAACATTCCATTGTATATATGTACCACATTTTTTTTTATCCAGTCATCTATTGAAGGGCACTTCAGTTGTTTCCACGTCTTGGCCATTATGAATAATGCTGCTATGAACATCGAGATGCATATATCTTTATGGATAAATGTTTTCAAAATTTGGGGGCAGATATCCAGAAGAGGGATTGCTGAGTCATATGATAATTCTACTCTTAATTTTTTAAGCAATTTTCATACTGTTTTTCATAGTGCTTGTACCAATTTACATTCCCATCAGCAATGTATGAGGGTTCTTTTTTTCCCTACAACCTCTCCAACACTGGTTGTTACTTGTCTTGGTGATAGCCATTCCAATAGGTATGAGGTGATATTTCCTTATGGTTTTGATTTGCATTTTCCTAATAGCTAGTGAAGTTGAGCATCTTTTTATATACAATAACATTTTTTAAAGCTTCCTTTAACTCTTCATCAATGACCTCCTCAAAGCCTTATCGGTTTCCACCGGCCAACCAGTCCCAAAGTCAATGCTGTGTGTTTTAGGTTTTGTTGTAGCAGCACATATCTATTTTAGATACTATCACTGGACTACTACACCCTAAACTTAGTGGCAAAAAACAGCAAAGAGTTTGTTATATGGGTCAGGAATTCTAAACAAACAAGTCACCTAACATTTCTTCTATTTTAGTCCCAAGCCTCATTATGTTCAGGAAGTGGAAATGTAAACTCTCTATTGATGGAAAACATGTCAAAGTTATTGAAGAATAACCTGTGGATGGGAGATGTTGTTGCAACCATTCTTGGAAAATATAATCTGCCATGATCAGGAACTATGGGATTATAAAGAATAAACAGCTGAGGATTTCAGAAAGGCTATGAAAGGAAGATCAGCCCTCATCTAAGTTTTAAAGAATGAACTTAGCCAGAGTAAGTATAATCATGTTCCTTACTTGATGGCAAAGGAAACAGAGTTATGAGCATAATCTCCTAAATTGTTAAATTATTGTGGGTATAACCTTATGAGACTATTTTGAAATGTAAGCGCTTGCGCACATACACACACACCATATTGAGTTAGAAATGTCCGCTTTGTTTTATAGCAAAATTATACACTAAATAAATGGGTAACAGTAATCCGTAAGTGGTAAAACAGTTACTGATTCAAGAGATATAATTCAAATGAATTGGTAATAAGGAGCTATAAGTTGGAGGAACTAATAAACAACGTAAACAATAAAAGTTCAATGAAAATTCAAGCAGAGACATCCAGCGAAAAGAATCCTGTAGGAGAAAGGAAGAGAACTGAGAATCTGCCACAGTCTGATGCAAAGGGATTCAAGGCAGCAAATCAAGTGGCTATATAATTTGGAGCTAAATATAGCCAAGACTGGTCAACATCTGTTAGTATAAAAGGATGACAGTGATTTTCTCATTAATAGCTCTAGGTCACTGTTCCCGTAGCACTGTACTAGATGGGGTTGTCTATACAATACTTTTTCTGGTTCGAATAATAATCTCTTAGTGGATGAAGGGCCATTTGGATCTCTAAATGCCCTTCTAATCTGCTGCCCTTTTAATGGAGCTTTGTAGATGATTACATAAAACTTCTTAAAGCCTTATCTCATCTTTCTGTCCCATCACCCATCCTAGCCTGGCCCAATATCTATTTATTTATCTTTAAATTTAATTTTATAAGTAGCTCTAACATCACATTGTTCAAAAAATCAGAAAGTATCAATAGATTTGCAATGAAATTGTCTCTCTCATCCTTGTCCTCATTCCACTTTCTCATAGGCAGTCAACGTTCTTAGTTTCTTGTGTATTGTTCTAGAGTTTATTCATGCATAGATAAACAAATAAAAACACAGATTTTAATTTTCCTCCTACCTACCCTCACTTCCTACCTTTTTTTAATCCCAAAGATAGTATATTATGTTTTGCATCTTGCTTTTTTCATTTAATTACATTTCTTGGAATATTTCCCCCCCTCATGTCATTACATGGTGAGTTTTTCTGTCTGTCTGTATTAGAATCTGTAAAAAATTTATTAAACCCCATCTAATGAGAGGTATTGGATAGAATATAGATATTGGGATTAGAACCAATATGAGTTTGAAACTCATCTTTTTCATTTTTAAAACCATGTGATATTGGAAAAGTTTCTTGATCTTTTAAAGCTAATTTGCTCCTTTGAAAATGGTGTTAATAAAACCTTGCAGGTTTGTGGTGAGACCCTCAATACAAGACTAGATACAAATGGTTTAGAACATAGGAGAAGCCCAACAAAAACTGCCTATCATCATTTATCACCCATGTTTGTAATGACAGTGGTTATTCTACAGTACTCCAAAAATCATCCTGATCTGGTTCTAGAGGGGCTTAGGTCTCCCCTTCCAAACAGGCTCTTTCTGATATTCAGAAAAGAAGGAAACAACGAAAAGTGTCATGTGACTTTCTAGTTCACCTACTAAAGGGATGGAGTATATTTCCTTGTCTCTTGATTTGGGGTTGGGCCATGTAATTTGCTTTGATCAAGAAAAAGAGGTGGAGTGTCATCTGTAATTAAAAAACAAACAAACAAACAAACAAAAGAGATGAAAGTGATAGAGTGTCAGCTCCTTGTTTTCAAGAGGCTTTGTGTGTTTCTGTGTTTTGTTTTGTTTTTTGTATTCTTGAACCCTCTGGTTCTAGGATAAAGACAAAACACATGTAGAGCAGAGTTAATCAGGCTGAATCACTCCAGTGAAACCACCCTTGTTGGGCCCAGCCTAGGTCAGCTGACTCCCAGACAACTCACAGGGGTATAATAAGTTAAATAAGTTGTTAATGTTAAACACTAAGATATTGTGGTTATTTGTTATCCAGTAACAGCAAGCCAGTACAATTACACTTGGTCAAATTCTAGGAAACTGTTGAAAAATAATAGGAAATTCAGAAAAAGCCACAATTGTGTACTAACTTCTTATGCATATACATGGGCAGGATAGGCGACAGGAAGATTAAGAAATGAAATGTTTAAATATGTTTACAATGCAGCTAATAGAGATGAAGAGTGGAGATATAAATTGTCTGCAAGTATTTGAAGTACAAATATCAGCACTGGGGTAAATAGTTTACTGAGTTCAAAGAGGAAGCATCTAGGAAAAGTGTATTAATGCTGAGCCATCAAAAACTTCTTAAGTTGGGGCAGAAAAAAAGTCTTCATGATAAAATCTGTATCACTCTTGCTCCTGAGGAATCATTAGAGCCCCCCTTGCTCTGATATTTTAAAATTTAACTGAACAAGGGAATAGAAACATATTGCAGAAGTAACCTCTGGTAAACTGGATGGGGGCAATGTCAACAGGACAGTAAATTGAGCGACCAAATCTCACCAGACTGATCAGCATCTATCCTGTCACCAGTGATCTTCCTGCTGTCTAATTGCACCAGTCTGTGAATTTTAGACAAGTTAAAAGAGAAAATATTGGAAATAATCTCTATCCAGAAAAATTTCCTTTAAAATTAGACGTAAGGCACAAGCAGACCAGACAAGGAGTCTAGGTTAATTAATGGGCTTTGAGTCATGAACTGGAGTAACTGGAGTAAAGTCAGGTTGGTCTTTTTAAAGATGGCACACAGACTGGGACTATCATCCTATCACTGACAGCCAGTCCAGGCAGAGGCCTCATTGCTGTCATTGCT
>NW_011888996.1:2335748-2342014 GCF_000151845.1 Pteropus vampyrus | reverse complement strand
TCTCTCTCTCTCTCTCTCTCTCTCTCTCTCTCTAAATGTAACAACAAGATTGAACATTTCAGGGGGAAGTGATTCCAAAAGAAGTTCCTGTTCCCTGGATAAAGACAGGCTTTCAATACTCCAAACAGCCATTCTAATTTCTTCTTCAGGAAACACATTTTATTCTAAAAGACCCATTTAGAAACCTTTACTGCAATTTGGAGAGTCGAATAGTCTGTTGGTTATACAGGAATGGATTTTATGAAAGTGTTGTCAAGGTTCTCTTGGCGGGAAGGAATTCACAAGGGGACAGGGCAACACAATGTACCTTCTTGTCATTAGCTGAGAAGGAAATGTTCTGTTTTTGGTTCTAACAAGGGCTGGGGCTATGTGAATAGCTTCTCCTGCTATTAATAATAATCTGCCTCATAATGCTTTAAAATAATTTGGGGGCTTTTGCTGGTTTCTCACAAAAGCATTTCTCCCAGCGTTTGAAATATATAGCTGAGAGACTTGGTACAACCGCTTTCCCAAGGCTGATTGAATTAAAACAGTCACTTCCTCCTTGTTTTCTATGATCTTGTTCAGGATCAATTATCTTGACTTTCATGGGTTAATACAAAGGAACAGAGCACTCAGAAAGTAAATAAAGCACTGTCATTCATATATATTAAATATTTTAGTAATGGCAGGGAAAGACTAAATTTTAGGCCAACTGGTAATGATTCTGGAATGTGAATTTAAATAAGTGTAAAAGCCTTTTCTATGTGAGTGATAGCACACTCTCCTGTATTTGTACATATAAAAAATGCTTTAATCCTTCACTATCATTTAAAAAAAAATGGAGACAATCTGTACATCTTTTAAATGACTAATTCCAAGATTAAGGAGGTGCAGTAGGTAAACACTGTGCTCGCTTTCTCTCACGACCCTATCAAAATTACAACTAAACTACAGAACAACCATAATTGAGAACCATCTGAAGTATAGCTGAACAAAAGTCCTACAGTTAAGGACATACAGAAGAAGCCACCTTGAGACTAGTGGGAGGGGCAGAAATGCAAAATAGGCTGGTCCCACACTCATGTGTGGTGGTTAAAAATTAGGAGGGAGCTTGGAGAAAAAAAAATAGTGTAGATGATAAAGGCTTTGTTCATCCCTCTTGCAACCAAAACAAAGTTGTGACAGAAACAGAGCAAACAGCAAGGAAAGTTGCCTGGGATCTAGATCAATAAGCCCTACTCCTAGGGAGAGAAATAAGAAATCACCCTGCAATGGGAGGAGTTATAATGGGGCGAGGAAGCGAGGCTGCTGGTCCCCAAAGGTTGAGTGGGACTGAGGCCATAGCAGCAGCAGCTGGCAATAGCAGATGCCTCTAAAGGGGCCATGTCAGTGAGCAGACTTTCATGGTGACAGACCTGCTTGCTCTGAGCACCAGCACCAAGTAGGCTGTACAAGGGGAACCAGAGACTTATAAGAGGACACTGAGTTGTTGGAGTGAGGGCTAGAGGATGGGATCTCTCCTGGACAGAAATGTCAGTCGTATCTATTGTTCTTCTGTTGAGCCCTCCCCACCCCCAGTGTATGGACACAGCACCGTTATAGCTGAAACGTCATCAAACTGGATAACAGAGGTCGCTCTGCCCAGAGGATTCCCTGAAACTCTACCTCCCCCAACTCACAGCCCCACCCAAGCCACATCCAGATATATCCTCAGCAAGTCAGGGGCTCCTCGCTGAGCAGAGCCAAGACTCACACGAGTGGCAGCTAGCCTTGGTTTCTGGTGTGGTTTCTTGGGGCAACTATAAGCACAGCATCCGTGGATTGCTTGCTGAATCTTAAGAGGTGGCTCCAGAGGGGCACAGGCTGGGGCTAAACTTGGCCTGCAGCTGAACCCCTCTCAGGACTATGCCATTATACACCTACTACACAAAGCCGCACTAAGACTGGGAGACTTAGTACCTTTGCTTAGTACATAGAAACAGACACAGAAAGGCAGCCAAAATGGTGAGACAAAGAAGCAGAAACCATATGAGAGAACAAAACAGAGATCCAAGAATAATATAATCTAACAGATGCAGAGGTCAAAAGACTGGTTATAAAGATGCTCAATGAACTTAGGGGAAGTACAGATGAATTTAGCGAGAACTTTAACAAAGAGATAAAAAGCATAAAAACGGAAAAGGAAATTTTAAAATGGAACCAGTCAGAAATGAAGAACACATTATCGAGATGAAGAGT
The DNA here is from genome assembly GCF_000151845.1 of Pteropus vampyrus. NCBI lineage: Eukaryota > Metazoa > Chordata > Mammalia > Chiroptera > Pteropodidae > Pteropus > Pteropus vampyrus. The sequence continues at coordinate 2,339,794 of NW_011888996.1, read as the reverse complement.
ATATTAGATGGAATAAACAGAGTGGATGAAGAAGAGGATTGAACTACAGATATAGGGGATTGGGAAGCCAAGGGCAGCCAATCAGAATGGCAAGAAAAAATAAGCTAAGACTATAATAATAATTTAAGAGCCTACGGAACACAATTAATTGTAAAAATATCCATGTCATAGGGGTACCAGAAGGAAAACAAGATGCTGAATAGTTATTGGAAGAAATAATGATGGAAAACTTCACTAACCTAGTGAAGGAAATAGACATACAACCCCAGGAAACTCAGAGAGTCCCAAGAAAGAGGAACCCAAAGAGGCCCACATCGAGACACAGTGTAATTAAAACGCTCAAGTTTAAATACAAAGAGAGAATCTTAAAAGCAGCAAGAGAAAAGCAGTTAGTTACTGACGAGGGAGCACCCATAAGACTGGCAGCTGATTTCTCAAAAGAAACTTTGCAGAACAGAGGGTTTGGCAAAAAAATATTCAAAGTGATGAAAACCCATGATCTACAACCAAGAATGCTTTATCTAGCAAAGCTGTCATTTAGAGTCGAAGAACACGTAAAGAGCTTCCCAGGCAGAAATAAGCTAAAGGACTTTATCAACACCAAGCCAGTATTACAGGAAATGTTGGAGGGAATTCTTTAAGAAGAAAAAAACGTATCAAAAACATGAATAAGGAATGGTAATAACTACATATTTATCAACGAGTACCGCAGACGGAAATAAATTAAGTGCTCTAACTAAAATATAGAGTGGCTGAATGGATAAGAAAGCAAAACCCCTACATATGCTGCCTACAAGAGACTCACTTCAGATTAAAAGACACACACAGACTAAAAGGAAGGGGATGGAAAAAGATATTGTCTTGATGGACCTAGAGGGTATTATTCTGAATGAAATGGGTTGGTTAGAGAAAGATAAATTTCACATGATTTCACATACATGTGGAATCTAAAGAACAAAAGAAACAACAACAACAAAAGTAGTAATAAACTCAGATACCAATATTATAACAAAACTACAGAGCAACCCGTATGTGGAGTCGCCAGAGGTTTGGCTGAACAGAAGTCCTACCACTAGGTCACCTCAATAACAGGTCACCTCAAAACAGTAGGAAGAGCAGAGACATGAAACGGCCCAGTCCCACAACCTCGAGTGGCAATCTTGAATTAGGAGGACTATCTTGGCTTCAGAGCCCCCTCCCCCACCTGAGAAGTAAGGGGTCCCAGCCACACCCTGGGCTCCCTAGCTCAGGGTTCCAGTGCTGGGAAGAGAAATCCCCACGACCTCTAGCTGTGAAAACCAGTGGAGATTGTAGGTGAGACATAGGGCTGCAGGAAATTTCCTCTTAAAGGGCTCATGGCCAGACTTTCTTGCTGATGGACTCACTCACTCTAAGCTCTAGCACTGGGGCAGCTACTCGAGGGGTGCCAGGGACATACAGGGAGGCACTGAGCTTTCCAGCTTCAAGGCAAGGGCTGGAGGGGTGGTTTGCTTCCAGACAGAGGTATAGGCAGAAACCATTGTTCCTTTCTTGAGCCTTCTTCTGTCCCAGCCTGCAGACATAGGCGCCATCAACCTGGATAACACAGGTCACTCCATCCAGGGAGTGAGACTCAGGATTCCCTGAGACTCTGCCTCTCCCAACTTGTGGGACCACCCAAGAAGCTTCCAGTGGTTTATTCCATACAAATGAACTGTCTTGACTCCTGCTGCGAACTTTCATAAAATCTCTCAAAAGCTCACAAAACCCAACAAAGCAGCATCTGGCCTCAGTGTACCCTGTATCACTTGCTGAGCAGCCCCAAACCCTGCACTAGTGATAGATGACTTCAGTTTCAGACTTGATCACTCAAGGCACCTATAAGCCCAGCACGGGTGGCAGCCATATGTAGATCGTTTGCTGAGTATTACCAGGTGGCCCTGGAGGTACATAGGCTGTGGCTGAACTTGACCTGCAGCTGGACCCCTCTCAAGTCTGTGCCAAGGGTCCCCACAGCCCTACTTAATACATTGAAACAGACACAGGGAGGCAGCCAAAATAGGGAGACAAAAAAACATGTCCCACATGAAAGAACAGAACAAAGCTTCAGAAAAAAGAATTCATCAAAATGGAGAGAAGCAATCTACCAGAAGCAGGGTTCAAAACACTGGTTATAAGGATGCTCAAGGAACTTAGGGGGAGAGTAGATGAACTCAGTGAGAACTTTAACAAGGAGATTAAAAAAAACATAAAAATGGAAATAAAAATTATAAAAAGGAGCCAGTCAGAAACAAAGAATACAATATCTGAGATGAAGAGTATATTAGAGGGAACCAATAGAGTAGAGGAAGTGGAGGATTAAATCACCAATATAGAGGATGGGATAGTGGAGAACACTCAATCAGAATGGCAACAAGAATAAGAATCCAAAATAGTGAAGATAATATAAGGAGCCTATGGGATGACCTAACAACATTCGCATTATAGGGGTACGGAAGGAGAAGAAGAGCAAGAAGTTGAAAACTTATTCGAAGAAATAATGATGGAAAACTTCCCTAACCTAGTGAAGGAAATAGACATACAACCCCAGGAAACTCAGAAAGTCCCAAAAAAGGTGAACCCAAAAGAGGCCCACACCAAGACACATCATAATTAAAATGCCAAAGGTTAAATACAAAGAGAGAATCTTAAAAGCAGCAAGAGAAAAGCAGTTAGTTACCTATGAGGGAGCTCCCATAAGATTGGCAGCTGATTTCTCAAAAGAAATTTTGCAGGACAAAAGGGTTTGGCACAAAATATTCAAAATAATGAAAACCCAGGATCTACAAACAAGATTATTCTATCCAGCAAAGCTGTCATTTAGAGTCAAAGGACAGATAAAGAGTTCCCCAGACAAGAAAAAAGCTAAAGGAATTCATCATCACCAAGCCAATATATAGAAATTATTGGAAGGACTTCTTTAGATAGAAAAAAATGTGTAGCAAAAATATGAATAAAGAATGGCAATAACTACATATCTATTAACAAGTACTTCAAATGAAAAAGAAATAAGTTCTCAAGTACTCAGTAGAGAGGGTGGCTGAATGGATAAGAAAACAAGACCTTTACATATGCTGCCCAGAAGAGACTCACTTCAGATTAAAATACACTCAGACTAAAAGTAAGGGCATGGAAAAAGATATTGCATATGGACCTAGAGGGTAGTGTGCTGAGTGGAGTAAGTCAGATAGGGGAAGGCAAATGCCATATGATTGCATGTATATGTGGAATCTAAAGAACAAAATAAACAACAACAACAACAACAATATCGAATTGTGCAATGTAAATATGAGCAACTAGTTGTTTATTATACTCACTGTAAAGCCGGAAAAAAATGAATGTAAAAAAATCAGGAGAGATACCTGGGCTCTGGAGGTCCTCTCTGAGGAGTGAAGTGTCCCAGCCCTACACCAAGCTCCCTAGCCTAGGGTTCCAGTGCTGGAAAGGGAAGTTCCCACAACTTTTGGCTGTAGAAACCAGCAGAGATTGTGACTGAGTGAGACAGAGGGTTGCTGGAGTCCCAGGCATTCCTGTTAAAGGGCCTGTGCATGGATTTACTCACTGATGTACTCTCTGGCTCTGAGCTCCAGCATGAGGGCATCAGCTAGAAAGGTACCAGGGACATACAGGGAGGATCTGAATTATCTGGCTTCAGGGCAAGAGCTTGAGGGGTAGCTTACTTCCAGACAGAATTGCTGACAGAGGCCATTGTTTCTTTCTTGAGCCCTCCCCAAACACAGCATGCAGACACAGGTGGCTGTTATATTTGAGTCTTCATCAGCTAACAGTGTTCACTCTGCCCTGGTGATTCTCCAAGACCCTGCCCCACCCAACTTTTAGACCCACCTAAGCTGCTTCCAGTGGCTTTTCCATATAAATAGCCTGTCTTGGCTCATGCTTCAGACTTTCTTAAAATCTCTCAAAGGTTCACAAACCCCAAACAAACAGCATCTGGCCTTGGCATGCCCCATACCACTTTCTGAGCAGTCCCAAGCCTGGAAATAGTGGCAGTTGGCCTCAGTTCACAG
>NW_011888996.1:2327073-2333283 GCF_000151845.1 Pteropus vampyrus | reverse complement strand
CCTGTTGTAGACATCTTTCAGCCTTACCTCTCCTTATTCTTCATTCTTTGAAGTATGTTCAATGTCATGCTTTCTACCAGGAACATAACCACTTCTGCTGTAAATCTTGGAGGTTTTCAGTATCCAGATAAATAACTATTCTATTGCTTTGAACTTTTCTCTTCCAATGATCTTGTTAACTCTACTCTATCTCAGCTTCTGCTTCGAGGTCATGCCCTTCTTGCCATTACCCATAACCATGCCACATCCACAATATCAGTTTTATTCAGTTTGTTCTCTCAATGACTAAAGTTCTTCAGCACCACTGGCATGTACAATCCATAGGTCCTAGTACTTTTCTCAGTTTTTTGAACCCTCTCATGTCCTCACCTCACTCTTTGCCTTACTTAGATTCCATGGTCCAAATTATATCACTCTCTTATACATACTCTTAATTTTCTTTTTTTTCTTCCTTCATCAGACTTTTTTGGCAAATTCCTGTTTAAATCCAACTCTCTGCTGATTCTATGTCTATTCAGCTGAGCACAGCGGGAGAGAAGCTCATGATCATGCCTCCTGGAGCCCCTTTCAATTCATGGCCACTAACCTCAAGTGGGTCTTTAATGTTGCCTGGCAATCTCATTACATTTTCCTAGTCCATTTACGCTCCTGTTCCCCAAGTGAGCAATTTCACATCTTTTTCTCTCTTCTCAAGTCTCTCCCACAATCCTTACTCTCAGTTTGCTGTCTATGTCACTAACAGAATAGAAGCAATTAGAAGAAAACCTCCACATGTTTCCATCACCTACCCACCTAATTGCATCTGTGTCTATGTACGCTGCCTGCCCTCTTCTATGGGTGAATTCTCTATGCTCCAACTATGAAAAGCACTTCCACTTTAGCACAAGTTCCCATCCCCTCTCACCTACTCAGGGACACCGCAATTATTTTGTTGTTGCCACTGTCTATGTAAGAATTTTGATCAAAAATGTATTTTAAATTCATGGACCCATGTGAGGTACAGTTATTTATTGATGAAGATTTAGGTTAATGGGCAGAGAGGTTCTTGTTAATTAATTATTAAGTTAGTGTCCAATCAGTAGAGGTGAAGAGTCTGCATAATATCCAGGCGCCATCTCTCCTTCTGTTGCACGGACCGTCTCTTTGTGTTCCTCATTTTCAATGTGATGTTTCTGGCTTATTTTGCATCTCTTATCACAATGAGAGGTAGTAAAGGCTGCAGTTACATTTCCAGGGCTATTCATAACTTGTGTGTGTTAAAATGGTATCATTCTTCTTGTCCCTGCATTTTCCTGATATCATTTATTTGATTCTGGTTATCTTATTACTCATGAAGCTACATAATCATTATGCTGCTCATGAATGCTAGCATCCAATGACTTTCTCAGAGATTATTACTGTGCTTCATTGTTGACTACCACGAGTGCAAGTCTCGTCCAGAGCATGCAGGAAAATGTGAACGACACTCTCCTTTTTGGTCACGTTAAATGGATCATTCATAAGTTCATTGAATGAATGTAGAACAATACCATCTTCTCTCAGACACTGTAGGCTGTAATCACTACATTTCTAGGATGTGATTTCTTTCAATGTTTACCCCACACCTGCCCTGCACATACTTCCATCCAGGAGGAATGGTAGAAGAGGAGTGGAATAGGAAGAGTGGCCTCATTTACCCCAGGAACACTCCCCTACCATCCAACATAACTTAAGATCAACTTGGGAGAACATGACATTACCATATTTATTGGAGACTAGAGAGGACATCAGTTGGAAGTGTCTACTGGTGCTGTAGAGCAACTGTATCAAAAATATCTTAGAGGAGATTGGTGTGTTCCCTCTGAAGACTGTGTGATCCAAGGAGTGGAGCCTCAAAGGGAATAGATGACTGCCCTGTGTGCCAATTGCAGGGGCTTACAGAGTACAAGATGCCTGTCACCACCTCCTGCTATGAACTCGAGATGGCACTGCTGTTAGAACACAGATGAGCAAGAGTTGTCACACAGGCCCATGCACACTCAAGTTGGCGGTAGACTATCGGTAGCCTAGACTCCTGAATTCATCCTGTATCCTATATGGGTCATCCAAAATCAGCCCATCAGCATCATTCTAGTGGCCTATTCTTGCACAGTCCTACAAAATAGATATTGCTCTGGCGAGTGGGAGAAATCCATTCATTAGGCTGCTCTCCTGGAACTGGAACCATGAGTCCCCAGAATTCTGTCATAGGCATAGGTCATGAAGCTCCTTGGGGTATCTGATTGACTCCACATATGGGATGGAGTGATGGAGAGTGCCATGAGGGGAGAAACAGAGACTAGAGTCTATGCTGGTCCTGTCCAGGCTTGGGGATTCCTGTCCAGATGCCACTGCTGGCCCCAGCCAATGTCCCAAGCATTGAAGGAGGACTTAGAAAATGTCAAAGAGGGCAATTCTGGTGATTACTAGGCTATGAAGGTCAGGCTTGGGGGCACCTTACCCAGATAGTACAAATGGCTTTGGTGAAATTCAAGCACAGAAAGGAGACTGAGAAAAATTTGAAGAAAGCGATTCATAACATGGGGAGCTTTCTGGTGTACGGCCTAGAGTAGGGGCTCTACTTATTTGGGTCTAATGGGAGGACTAGTGATCAGCTCTCAGCCATCATCTTCTTCGACTTTTTAAAATAATTTGCCACAGCTGATTACTACCTTTTACTTGAAACACATTTTTCATTTGACTTCTGGGACAACATAGTCTCATGGTTCCCCTTCTGCTTTATTAGCCTACTTCTTTGTAGGCTTCTTCGCTCATTCCAACCCATCTCTCTGGCTTCTAAATGTTGAAGACCACCAGAGCTTAGTATTCAGATCTCTTCTCTATTGATCTTTACTTTCTAGGTGATTTTCTCTAGGGCCATGTATATTGCTTAATTTATGTAAACCATGTATGTGCACTGCCTAATTCCAGGAGACATCACTCACAAAAGCTACAATGTGAATGAAACTGCGCTGTGAAAAACTTGAACAATTGAGCGTAGTGGTTCTGATATAGTTGTGTGAATTTAAATATTTTTCATACCTGATGACAATGAACACCTTCTCTGACCTTCAGGCTGACATATATTCAACAGCCTTTTCAACATCTCCACTTAGCTGTTTAACCTAATGCCTAACATCAAATTTCTCATCTTCTCTAAATCTGTTCCTCCTGTAGTCTTCTCACTTCAGTAAAGGGCTGCTCTGTCATTCTATTTGCCCAGCTCCAAACCTGTGATTCTTCCTTGACTTCTCTTTCCTTCTTATACTGTCAGCAAATCCTGTTGGCTCTATCTTCAAAAACATATCTAGAATCTCACTATTCCTCACTACTTTTGCTCTCACCATCCTGCTCTAAACCACAATCATATCTTTCTTGTATTATTACATTTTAAAAATTGGTATCCACGCTTCCATTCTTGCTCTTTCCAATCTATTTTTAACACAGTAGCTGGCATGAGCTAGTTAAAATGTGTTAGATCATGCTCAAAACCATCCATTGGCTTATTATTTCACCCAGAGTTAAATCCAAAGTTCTTAATATCCTTCCCAAGGTCCTATAATATGATTTGGCCTCTGCTTTCTCTTTCACTCCTTCTTCTACCCCTTGTCTCTTGTTCACTCCACTTTATAAGAGCTTGATTGCTGGTCCCGGAACATGGCAAGCTTATTCCCAGCTTTCAACTTAAGCACTTATTTCCTCAATCTGAGTTGCTCTTCTCTCTAATATCTTCATGACTTGCACCCTCACCAACTTGGCATCAAAGATCAGCTGCTATCTTCCCTGACCACTCTTATTGAAAGAAAAAATGCCTCCCTCCATTAACTGTCACTCCTCATCCTCCTCTTCCTCGCTTATTGTACCCATAGCACTTATTACCATCAGTTATACAGTATATTTCACTTTCAAATATTTATTGCCTGTATCCACCCACTAGAAGGTAAGCTCCATGAGGGCAGTGATTTTTGATTGTTTTGTTCACTTTTACATCCCCAGGACCTAGAAATGGCACTGAGAAGGTGTGGTGAATATTTGTTGAATGAATGACTGAACCACTTATTGTTGATTTTTTTCTCTTTTGGCACAATATGTGTTCACATGTGTTAGTATTATTTAAAACCTAGGTTTATGTTGCACATATTGCTTTCTAACTTGTTTAAACACTATTTTATGAATATTATCTTTTCATTCCTTAGTCTTCTGTAACATCATTTTAAAGACTGCCTATTTCATTGTAGAGATCACATTTTATTTATTTAGTGTTCTAGTGGTATAAATATGCATTTTTTCCCAAGCATTATCAACTATACTGCACTAACTACTTAGCCATTCCTGTGACTAATTCCTTAATAACAATAATTATCATTTATTAGGCACTTCTTTTGTGCTAGGCTCTGGGCTGAGAATTTTACATGCATCATCTCAGTTAATCCTCTTAACAATGAGGTAGGTATTTGAGGCAGAAATTAGTAGAATCAGGTTAAGTAACTTGCTGAGGATCACATAGGTAGAATATAGCAGAGCTTGATTTTGAACTTAGGTCTGACTCCAAGACCCACATTCCAAATCGATATGCTCTGCAGGAAAATTTTCTAAAAATGATATTTCTGCTTGGTGTCCAATTCTTAAAAAGTCAAGAGTTTTTGAAGGATTCAATTCATGTATTGTTAGTTAGGAGAAAGTGCTAGCAACAAATCTTCCTGCGATAGAACTATAGAGAGAAGAAAACTTAAAAAATCTTTAATATTATTCATAATATGAAAATAATACACACATATGATACAAATTCAAGTCATATCAGGGTACTTAGTGAAAAATGGGTCTTCTTTCTTTCTCACACCTCCCAATCCTACCAACCTGGAGGTGTCACCATTAATAGTTACTCATAATTTTCCTGAAATCAGAAAACTTCTTAACTAAAATGTTTGATATGGTTTGTAATTTAAGAGTACTCTATAGATTATTTTTTTAAGAAGTTAAAAAGCAGAAAGATATTTGAGAATCTCAAAAATCAAAATTAAGAGTCCTAGGGAAATAAGTAAGCATAGTATTTGACAAAAGAACAAGCAAACCACCCAACTTGTTTCCTTTCCTTCAGGTCCTCATGTTGCTCAAGATAAAAAGTGATTCCTTGTCAATTTTTTCTTTTTAAAAATTATTATTCATTAAGACAGGAATTTATTTTATTAGACACATTTTTGAAAATTGTTTTGTTGTTTTTTAACTTTTTATTATTGTTTTTTATTTCTCAGTGCCTGGCACATAGTCAATGTTCAGTAAATGTCTAGTTGTATATGTGAAGTTATGCTAAGAACAATATTGTTTGATTAGCTTCTGGATGCTCTATTCTGAGGGAACTGGGAAGCCCAATCCTAATCTCACAGAGGGCCATGAAGACACTGTGACTATCCTCTAGTCACTGTGGAGGTCTCTCTGGCCTTGACCTTGCAGGTGTTAGAAGAGAGTAGTCTAGACCCGGAGGCAATGGGTCAGAGGGACAGTGGTCAAGAGAGGAGAGATTTCTGGGAACCTGTTCAAAATGACTCCATATGGCCCCAAAAGATGACTCAATGGGAACAGTCAAGATGTATTTTTATCCATTCTCTAACTTCTAGGTATGTGTACAATTGCTTCCTGTCAGCTTTGCAAACACCTCACAGAGTCCTCTTTCACAATCTTCCCTGGGAACCCATGGATGTGAATGTGCTACAGTTTGTTTATCCATTTACTAGTTGAAGGACATTCTGTTTGTTTTCAGTTTGGGGCAATCATAAATAAAACCATCATGAACATTTGCACATAGGTTTTTGTATAAACATAAGTTTTAATTTCTATTTGGTAAATACCTAGGAGTGGGGGTTCTGGGTTATTGGGTAAGTATATATTTAACCTTACAAGACATTGCCACTATTTTACAAAATGACTACCATTTCGTATTTCCGCCAGCAATGTATGACAGATCTAGTTTCCCTGCATCTTCACCAGCACTTGGTATTGTTACTTGTTTTTATTTTAGCTATTTTAATAAATGTGTATCTCATTGTGGTTTTAATTTGCATTTCCTTAATAATTAATAATGTTGAACATCTTTATTTTTATTTTAGTGAGTGAGTGTTCAAATGTTTTGTCAATATTTTTCATTGGATTCTTTTTAAAAAAGTTCTTTTTATTTTGAATGAATTTAAGAGTTAC
>NW_011888996.1:2324495-2327023 GCF_000151845.1 Pteropus vampyrus | reverse complement strand
ATATGCTCTGCAGGAAAATTTTCTAAAAATGATATTTCTGCTTGGTGTCCAATTCTTAAAAAGTCAAGAGTTTTTGAAGGATTCAATTCATGTATTGTTAGTTAGGAGAAAGTGCTAGCAACAAATCTTCCTGCGATAGAACTATAGAGAGAAGAAAACTTAAAAAAATCTTTAATATTATTCATAATATGAAAATAATACACACATATGATACAAATTCAAGTCATATCAGGGTACTTAGTGAAAAATGGGTCTTCTTTCTTTCTCACGCCTCCCAATCCTACCAACCTGGAGGTGTCACCATTAATAGTTACTCATAATTTTCCTGAAATCAGAAAACTTCTTAACTAAAATGTTTGATATGGTTTGTAATTTAAGAGTACTCTATAGATTATTTTTTTAAGAAGTTAAAAAGCAGAAAGATATTTGAGAATCTCAAAAATCAAAATTAAGAGTCCTAGGGAAATAAGTAAGCATAGTATTTGACAAAAGAACAAGCAAACCACCCAACTTGTTTCCTTTCCTTCAGGTCCTCATGTTGCTCAAGATAAAAAGTGATTCCTTGTCAATTTTTTCTTTTTAAAAATTATTATTCATTAAGACAGGAATTTATTTTATTAGACACATTTTTGAAAATTGTTTTGTTGTTTTTTAACTTTTTATTATTGTTTTTTATTTCTCAGTGCCTGGCACATAGTCAATGTTCAGTAAATGTCTAGTTGTATATGTGAAGTTATGCTAAGAACAATATTGTTTGATTAGCTTCTGGATGCTCTATTCTGAGGGAACTGGGAAGCCCAATCCTAATCTCACAGAGGGCCATGAAGACACTGTGACTATCCTCTAGTCACTGTGGAGGTCTCTCTGGCCTTGACCTTGCAGGTGTTAGAAGAGAGTAGTCTAGACCCGGAGGCAATGGGTCAGAGGGACAGTGGTCAAGAGAGGAGAGATTTCTGGGAACCTGTTCAAAATGACTCCATATGGCCCCAAAAGATGACTCAATGGGAACAGTCAAGATGTATTTTTATCCATTCTCTAACTTCTAGGTATGTGTACAATTGCTTCCTGTCAGCTTTGCAAACACCTCACAGAGTCCTCTTTCACAATCTTCCCTGGGAACCCATGGATGTGAATGTGCTACAGTTTGTTTATCCATTTACTAGTTGAAGGACATTCTGTTTGTTTTCAGTTTGGGGCAATCATAAATAAAACCATCATGAACATTTGCACATAGGTTTTTGTATAAACATAAGTTTTAATTTCTATTTGGTAAATACCTAGGAGTGGGGGTTCTGGGTTATTGGGTAAGTATATATTTAACCTTACAAGACATTGCCACTATTTTACAAAATGACTACCATTTCGTATTTCCGCCAGCAATGTATGACAGATCTAGTTTCCCTGCATCTTCACCAGCACTTGGTATTGTTACTTGTTTTTATTTTAGCTATTTTAATAAATGTGTATCTCATTGTGGTTTTAATTTGCATTTCCTTAATAATTAATAATGTTGAACATCTTTATTTTTATTTTAGTGAGTGAGTGTTCAAATGTTTTGTCAATATTTTTCATTGGATTCTTTTTAAAAAAGTTCTTTTTATTTTGAATGAATTTAAGAGTTACAGAAACATTGAAAATAGTATATAGAGTTTCCATATACCCCTGGCTTTAATGTCAATCTAATATTAATAACTTATATAATCAGAGCATAACAATCAAAACCAGAAAATTAACATTGGTATATTATTAACTAAATGTAGATCTTATTAGAATATCATTACTTTTTCTATTAATTCTTTTTTTTTCTGTTATGGGATTCTACTTAGAATTCCATTTTGCATTTTATTTTCTCTTCATCCCCTATAAATCATGATAGTTTCTCTGTCTGTCCTTGCATTTCACATCCTTGATCCTTGGTCAGTTATTTCGTAGGCTGTCTCTCCATTTGGTTTGCCTGAAGATTTCTCACATTTAGAATGAGGTTATGTGTTTTGTCAAGAATACCACACGAATTACATTGTGTCCTCAGTGCATCATTTAAGGGACTTACGATGTTAACAAATCGCACTGTTGGTGATGCTAACCTTGACCACTTATTAAGGTGCTGTCTGATGAGGTTTTTCACTGTAGTTATTTTTCCCTTTGCCGTTATAAATGTCCTTGGTAGACATTTTGAGAATATGAAAATATCCGTTTTTCCCTTCTGTTTTTTTCGAGGTAATTTTAGCATTTGTAAGTCGATCATGTATGCAATAGTTTTTACTGTAGTTCTTACTGAAAAGTGATTTTTCATTTATTCATTCTGTTCTCTTGACATTTTTACTTGGAATTCTATAGATAAGAGGTATCCCAATTTCACTTTTATTTATGTATTTGATTATTTTTTTGTATCAGTATGAACTTATGGACATTTATTTTATTCTACTGATTAAAACCCAATACCGTCATTACTTATTTTGTTGCTCAAATTATTTTATCTTTAGCTATTTGGAGCTCTATCAGGTTAGATTTTATGTTCTTTTGACAAG
>NW_011888996.1:2319779-2322840 GCF_000151845.1 Pteropus vampyrus | reverse complement strand
ATTCCAGTATCGTACGGAATAGTCTCACCACCTTAAAAAATCCCCGTGCCTCACCTTTTTATTCCTCTTTCCACCCTCTCTTGACCCCTGGCAACCACTGATCTTTTTAACTCTCTCTATGGTTTTGCCTTTTTCAGAATGTCATATAATTGGAATCATACAGTAGGTGACTGTTCTAGATTGGCTACTTTTACTTAGCAATATGTGTTTTAGCAATTTGTATTTAGAGTTGGGTCTGGTGTGCTGAAGGGCTTTTTCAATGTTCCTATCTTACTCTCTGTTTTGGACTTGCCCATGTGCCTGTGCCCGAGAAGGGTCTCTCTTTATGTTTTTCTGAACGTGTAGACTGTTGGAAGACAGCATTCTCTATTGTCCTGGTCCACTCTTTCCTGGTTCTTTGCAGCAGGCTTTCTCGGGGATCCTGCTCTTCCTCCCTGTGGCAGCCAAAGTTTCTCTTGTATCTGGTGGGTGATCTGCAGAGAGTGTTTGCTATTCCCCCAGAGGCAGGAAACTTGCACTATTTGGGGCCCAGGATGCTCTTGCCTCTTCTCTAAGAGTAGGGGTTTTTCTTTTCCCTCCTTCCAGGGGAAAACAGTGGGTTTTTATCTGTGTCTTGAGGGCACCAGGTTTGCTGCCATTCCTCTACTGGCTGATAGCTTTTGTTACACAGGGTCTAAAGGTTCAGGTGGAACCTTCCGCTTATCTCACAGGGGTCCTGCTCCCCTCCCACAGTTCTTCGCCACAAAGAGAGGTTCTCTCCAATCTCCTACCCTGCCCTTAACCTTTCTTTTGGCTACCTGTGAACATAAACTGCCAGTGAACATAAACTCCTTTTGTGGCTGCAGCTCCCAGGGGTTCTATATGTTCATTGTAGCCCACATTTGGCTTTTAGCAACTTATTAAAGATTTAGCTGAATTCTTACTCATTTGTATGGAGCCTGGCATCTCTCCTATGCTCTGCCCCAAATGAGCCAGTGCTCTCATGCTGTCTCCTTGGAGGGGCTTTTCTTTCCTTAGATTTCACATTCCTTGGAGGCTCTGAGGCCTCTGCTCTCAAACTGGTTCAAAAAATATTGTGATTTTTCAGTTTATCCAGATTTTTCATGTTGTTGGAGTGAAAGTTATACTTCATCCAGCTTTGTATATCTTAAACATAGGCCAAACACAGAAGGGGTACTCGTGTACATTTCTGTTTAAGGTGTTTTATTTGAAGGCTTGACTGTTAGAGATATTTTTTTTTCCTTAGCTCATCAATATGTAAACCTTTCCCAAGTCTACCTAAGTGGGTCACAGGCCCATCGAAGGCCACGAAAGGAGAATTTGATTTATTTCTCCCAAAGTACTCCATGCAGTGAGTTCACTACACCATTGGCTAAAAAAAACTCTAATCATTCACAGTCTAGTTTAAACTTATTTCCTCATGGTCTATTTTCAATTAGCAAAGCTGGAGAAATTGCTATTTACTCCATACTGGGTTGCATAGTGTCCCTCAAAAATTCATGTCCACTTAGAATCTGTGAATGTGATCTCATTTGGAAATAGGGTTTTGCTTATGTAATCAAGTTAAGATGAGGACATACAGAATTAGGGTGGCTCCTAAATCCAATGTGACTGGTTCCTTTTAAGAAGAGAGAAATTTTGACACAGAGACACAGACACACAAGGAAGAAAGCCATGTGAAAATGGAGGCACAGATTGGAGTTATGCTGCCATAAGCCAAGGAATGCCAAGGTTTGTCAGCAACCACCAGAAGCTAGAAGAGGCAGGAAGGACTGTACTCAGACTCTGAGAGGAAACATGGACCTGCCAGCATCTTGATTTCAGCCTTCTAATCTCCAGGTCTGTGAGGAAATACATTTCTGTTGTTTTAGGCCACCTGGTTTGTGGTAATTTGTGATGGCAGTCACAGGAAAGTAATACACACCCAACTTTTTCCATTATTCAATTCTCTTCTGCCTCTATGATACAAGCACAAAAAGTTTCAGATTTTCTGCTGTAATTCCTGTTTTCTTTACAGTCTTTGTTTTACAATTATTCAGTCTATACATGAGCATGCATTTTTTTCTAGTCAGAAAGCCTTTTCAAGAAAAGCTTTAAAGAAAAGCAGTTAATACACAATATGGTAGAGGTATGGCTTACACATGAAGAAATGTCTTAGGAAGTCAGAAGACAAGCTCATTCAGTATCAGTGGTAGATATGGCTTCTAAAAGAGCTATGCCAATGTAATGTAATGCCAAGCTTTGTTTGATGTTTATCTAGCAGAGAGGTCCTTAAGAGCTAAACCAATAGCTTTGTCTCTATAAAGACTCCCTATGAAGAACCAGTTTAGTTTAGTGTGGTCTGGACCATTGATCTTTAGGATGCATTCTTGTGGTGATAGAATAGTAACTGGTCCTCTTAGAAGAGAGATGGAAATGGCTCCCCAGAAGCCTCCAAATATTGCCAGTTCACTCGGTTGATCAGACAGCTTTACCCTTTAGATCTTTACCTGCTGGGATTGGAATTAGAATTTTGGGTCTTCCAAATAGGCAATAGCTTTTTCACTCTCAAGAAATGCAGGAAATACATCAGAGATTTGTCCCACTTCTTTTTCTCTGTTTCATATCCCAACATGCTTTTTTTCTTTTTTTCTCCTTGCAAAAACAAATTTTGTCTCTGGATAATTTCTCTCTCTTTTTCTGGTTTCTTCCTTTTGATTTATCCCTTCACTGTCCCTGCTCTTTGATTGCTTTTCTTTCCTCTTGCATTGCTTTCTGAATTGTTTTAGGCTTACGTCCACAGGGAACTGCTGGATTGACTTAAACTGCACATCTACATTGGATCTTAATGGGCTTGCACTGGATAAGGAGGGTCTTTCTAACAGAAACCATAATTCTTCCACCACAAACTGCAGAGACCACAGCTCCTGATTCTACTTCCTCTCTGAGCTGCTGCATCAGGTCAGAGGAGCCTCATAAGTGTGGAGTGAGCTGTTGGCTTGACCAAGAACTTTCAGGTTTGAGTGGATCCAGACCTTCTGGACTCTCTAACAGGAAACAGCCTAGACTACATTCTTAGGCT
>NW_011888996.1:2243070-2318739 GCF_000151845.1 Pteropus vampyrus | reverse complement strand
AAAAAAACTCTAATCATTCACAGTCTAGTTTAAACTTATTTCCTCATGGTCTATTTTCAATTAGCAAAGCTGGAGAAATTGCTATTTACTCCATACTGGGTTGCATAGTGTCCCTCAAAAATTCATGTCCACTTAGAATCTGTGAATGTGATCTCATTTGGAAATAGGGTTTTGCTTATGTAATCAAGTTAAGATGAGGACATACAGAATTAGGGTGGCTCCTAAATCCAATGTGACTGGTTCCTTTTAAGAAGAGAGAAATTTTGACACAGAGACACAGACACACAAGGAAGAAAGCCATGTGAAAATGGAGGCACAGATTGGAGTTATGCTGCCATAAGCCAAGGAATGCCAAGGTTTGTCAGCAACCACCAGAAGCTAGAAGAGGCAGGAAGGACTGTACTCAGACTCTGAGAGGAAACATGGACCTGCCAGCATCTTGATTTCAGCCTTCTAATCTCCAGGTCTGTGAGGAAATACATTTCTGTTGTTTTAGGCCACCTGGTTTGTGGTAATTTGTGATGGCAGTCACAGGAAAGTAATACACACCCAACTTTTTCCATTATTCAATTCTCTTCTGCCTCTATGATACAAGCACAAAAAGTTTCAGATTTTCTGCTGTAATTCCTGTTTTCTTTACAGTCTTTGTTTTACAATTATTCAGTCTATACATGAGCATGCATTTTTTTCTAGTCAGAAAGCCTTTTCAAGAAAAGCTTTAAAGAAAAGCAGTTAATACACAATATGGTAGAGGTATGGCTTACACATGAAGAAATGTCTTAGGAAGTCAGAAGACAAGCTCATTCAGTATCAGTGGTAGATATGGCTTCTAAAAGAGCTATGCCAATGTAATGTAATGCCAAGCTTTGTTTGATGTTTATCTAGCAGAGAGGTCCTTAAGAGCTAAACCAATAGCTTTGTCTCTATAAAGACTCCCTATGAAGAACCAGTTTAGTTTAGTGTGGTCTGGACCATTGATCTTTAGGATGCATTCTTGTGGTGATAGAATAGTAACTGGTCCTCTTAGAAGAGAGATGGAAATGGCTCCCCAGAAGCCTCCAAATATTGCCAGTTCACTCGGTTGATCAGACAGCTTTACCCTTTAGATCTTTACCTGCTGGGATTGGAATTAGAATTTTGGGTCTTCCAAATAGGCAATAGCTTTTTCACTCTCAAGAAATGCAGGAAATACATCAGAGATTTGTCCCACTTCTTTTTCTCTGTTTCATATCCCAACATGCTTTTTTTCTTTTTTTCTCCTTGCAAAAACAAATTTTGTCTCTGGATAATTTCTCTCTCTTTTTCTGGTTTCTTCCTTTTGATTTATCCCTTCACTGTCCCTGCTCTTTGATTGCTTTTCTTTCCTCTTGCATTGCTTTCTGAATTGTTTTAGGCTTACGTCCACAGGGAACTGCTGGATTGACTTAAACTGCACATCTACATTGGATCTTAATGGGCTTGCACTGGATAAGGAGGGTCTTTCTAACAGAAACCATAATTCTTCCACCACAAACTGCAGAGACCACAACTCCTGATTCTACTTCCTCTCTGAGCTGCTGCATCAGGTCAGAGGAGCCTCATAAGTGTGGAGTGAGCTGTTGGCTTGACCAAGAACTTTCAGGTTTGAGTGGATCCATACCTTCTGGACTCTCTAACAGGAAACAGCCTAGACTACATTCTTAGGCTTCTCAACCAAGAAATCCAAAGATTTCTTGGGGATGAGGAAATGGACCTATACAAACAAGATAAATTTAACAGATATGAAGGGGATTAGAATATGGCATGGCCAAATAGGCCACTTTGGCATAAGGATTATTTTGTGCTGAAGGCAATTAAGAAACAGCAGACACAGAAGGAACTCTCTGCCTGTCCCCTTTCTGTCTAAAAGCAGGGCCTATATTTCCCCTTTTGTAAAGGTAACATAAATTTCCATTTGTAAAGTTGTCCCCCTCTTATGTATCAAGAAGAATAGGATGACTCTTGATCACTTGAGACAACTCTTATCACTGGAGAGGGCACCAACTTGATTCTGCATAACAAACCTTACTAGAAAACCCTTATCTACCATTATTTTCTCCATGTATTTACCTTTCCATAATTTACTGCCCCTAGGAGCACAAACCCCTTTCCTTTGGCTAATTATTTCTCTGCAATTTATCACTCTTCATTAAAATTGTATATGAGTTTCCAAGTCTAACTCCTTCTTTGAGGTTTTTAGCTCCTTTCTGTGACCTTCCTCATGCATGTAAAATTTTAAAAATAACATTAATAAAATATGTATGCCTTTCCTTTTGTTAACCTGCCTTTCGTCAGTTTAATTTGCAGGCCTCAGCTAATGAACACAGGAGGATAGAGAAAAAGTTTTTCTCTACATAAGTAATGTCCTGGACTAGGAGTAAAAAAAAAAATTGCTATATGAGTTCAAGTGGCTTAGCAGCACTAGGAGAAAAGGAAAAAAAAAAAAACTTGTTTGGTCCAACTTTTCTATATGGCTTTCCTTATAAGTTATTGTCCATCATAAGCTAGATAAATAGAAATAGCACTAAGTTGGGGGATCCAAATGACCTAGAGCTTATTATAAAGACTACGATTAGAGAACTGCTTGTGTGGTAGATTGATTGCAAAAATGTCCCCAATCTTTGAATCTCCTCACTGTTTTCATACCTTCTGCAGTTCGAACATACATCTTCTCCCATCTCAAGGTGAAGTCTCTTTCTCCACTCCTTGAATCGAGCCTTGTGATTTTCTTTGGTTTGTGCAGAATGTTGCAGAAATGTTTATGAAACAGTTCTGAGTCTAGACTTCATGAGCCTTTGCACATTTCCATACTTTCTCTTGGAATCATGACTCTGCCATGTGAACAAGTTTAGGCTAGCCTGCCAAATGATGGCAAACACGACCTAGTCATGCCATTACACCAGCTGAGAGTCAGCCAACTGCCACACATGAAGGGAGAATATTGTAGCCCAGCCAGCCTCCAGCTGACCTGACATTTGACTGAAAACACATATATAAGCCTAGCTCAGATCAGCTAAGCCTTCCTAAATAAGTAGAGCCACCCAGTTGTCCTAGAGATATGTGAGCTATAGGAAATGGTTGTTTTTCATACCACTAAGTTTTGGGTTGTTATACAGCACACCATATAAATAATTGTTAAAGTAACTAATGATATTGCCTTTTAAGAAGAGAAGACTTGGGAGGGAAGGACACTATAACTCTGGAGACTGTGGTGTCAGACCCACCAAGAAAAACCTAAATGCAAAAGACCATGGTGACTAGCTGATCTGATGACAGAGCATTAAAAAAAGTGGCACCCTAAAGAGTGGCCTGCACTCCAGTTTGTAGAGGCAAGAAGTTATTACTTCCAACAGATCCAGTGTGAATCACAGCCTGGAGCAAGTTTAGAGACTATTCAAGATGGTAACCTGGAGGGGTGTCAGGGTCCTAAATGACAGGATCTCTGCAGTGGCTTGCCAGAAAGGGGGCTACAGGGTAGTGATAAATGACAGGCTGAAGGGAGTATTTGATGTCTTTTTTTTTTAATTAAAAAAAATTTTTAATTAAGTTTATTGGGGTAACATTGGTTAATACAATAATATAATTTTCAGGTGTACATTATAGTTTAACATCTATATGTTCTATTGTGTGATTACCACCCAAAGTCCAGTTTCCTTCAACTACCATATATTTGATCCCCTTTATCCACTTCACCCTCCCCCTAACCCCCTATATTTGGTATTTGATGTCTTAAGGGGATTGAGTGGGAAATGGCCAGGGAAGTCTCGGGTGAACCTACCACAAACAAGAGTCCAAAGAGCCCCAAGAACAAAACACAACTGCACCTCTGAGGTAAGACCTGTCCCTGCCCTTAACTGTCTTTCCTTCTGCTCTTCCACTCTGGAGGGAGAGTCCACGTAGTGTGTGAGGGATGGGGGGTGGGGTCACTAGACAGGTAAATGCAGAATATGCTACCATGTCTTCTTCTCCTCCACTGTTCCCTTACAGCCTGGGCTGGCAGAGGAAATCAATTTGAACTTCAAATAAAGTCTGGATCATTATCTGCTGCACAAGAATCAGCATTTACCAAAATGAGGTTATTTTGTGACTAGAAGTTATTAGAGGACTTTTTGTTATCTAAGAATTTTCAGATAGGTTATAGGCCTGCTCAAGACCTCACCTATGGGGAGAGGAAGAACCAGCTATTACCTAGAAGTCTTACTTATTTGGCTAATCAATATACACATATACGTGTGAGTATACAAATATATATGTATGTATATATATTCCCTGTATGTTTTTTATTATGAATTTTTAATAGATTTTTTTTAGAGCAGTTTTAGATTCATAGCAAAATTGAGGGGAAGAGATAGAGATTTCCCATATGTCCCCTGTGCTCACACATGCACAGTCTCCCCGCTTATCAACATCCCCACCACAGTGGTACAGTTGTTAAAATATATGAACCTACATTGACACATCATAATTACCCCAAATTTATAGGTTATATTAGGATTCACATTTCATGTTGAACATTCTATGGGTTTGGACAAATGTATAATGACTGTATCCACTATTATAGTATCATACGGAGTAGTTTTACTGCTCTAAAACTCCTCTGTGCTGAGCCTGTTCACCCCTCCCCTCTCCCTGCCCCAGCTACCACTATTTTTACTGTCTCAATAGTTTTGCCCTTTCCAAAATGTTATGTAGTTGAAATCATACAGTATGCAGCTTTTTTAGGCTGGCTTTTTTCACTTAATAATAGGCTTTTAACTTTCCTTCATGTCTTTTCATGACTTGATAGTTCATTTCTCTTTAGCACTGAATAATATTCCATTTCATTTATCTATAAATATAATAAAGAACATCTTGCTGTTTCTAAGTTTTCACAATTATGAATTAAGCTGCTATAAAAACCTATATGCAAGTTATTGTGAAGACATGAGTTTTCAACTACTTTGGGTAAATACTAAAAAGTGCAACTTTTCGTCATGTGCTAAGAATATGTTTAGTTTTTTAAGAAACTACCAAAATGTCTTCTAAAGTGGCTATACTATTTTGCATTCCCACCAGCAATGTTTGAGAGTTCCTATTGCTCCACACCCTTGCCAGCATTTGGTGTTGTGTTCTGGATTTCGGCCATTCTAATAGATGTCTATTGGTGTCTCATTGTTGTTTTACTTTGCATTTATCTGATGACATATGATGTAGAGCATCTTTTTATATGTTTATTTGCCATCTGTATATTTTCTTGGTGAGGTATCTGTTAAGGTCTTTGACCCATTTTTTAAATTGAGTTTTTTGTTTTCTTATTATTGAGTTTTAAGAGTTCTTTGTATATTTTGGGCAGTAGTACTTTATCAGCTGTATCTTCTACAGATATTTTCTCCCAGTCTGTGATTTGTTTTCTCATTCTCTTGACATTGTCTTTAGCAGAGCAGAAGTTTTTAATTTTAATGCAGTACAGCTTACTAATGATTTCTTTCATGGATTGTTCCTTTGGTATTATATCTACAAAGCCATTGTCATAGCTAAGGTCCTCTAGGTTATCTTTTATGGCATCTTCCAGGAGTTTTATAGTTTTGCATTTTACATTTAGTTCTATGATCCATTTTGTAAATATTTTTTCTCAGCCCTGTATTTTTTTTTTTAAACACAGATAATAGCATACCAAACTCACTGCTCTGTGCTGTGTTTTATTCATTTATTTGGAGTTCATGCCTCAGTGCATACATGCTGGCTGCATGCCTTTGAAAAGTTTATTCTGATTATGAGACTCTATCTCCTTTCCTCTGGTGCTTCCTCAGCGAAATCTGATGTCACTTGTCTCCCAAGCACTCATCCTCTATTGCATTTTAGAATTTGAAAAATTCCATTCAAAAAGCATGAGGTTCATTTCAGTTTTGAACTGCATCTTGGTTTAATATCTGTTGGTTCACTATTTTCTCATAAAAGGGGTAGGGGCACCCCAAACTAGTGGGTAGTAACCAAGAAAACTAGCTTGTAAATATCATTTTTTTAATGCCTCCATCACTCTGGAGAACTTTAAAAGGAAGAAAGAGAGCCATGCAATACAAAAGCAGATAAACTGATTTGTTTCTGATTTAGAAAACGTATTCCTGATCTAGTGCATCATATCTGTGTGGCCATTTTCTGCCTGAGGTGATACATGGAATCTGAAAAGTTTTATTAACCCCTCCCCCACCCCAATTCTAATATTTCCAAGTCACGTTCTAGCTGCAGGGTTGTAATATATCAGTGAAACAATCATTGCAAGGAGTAGAAAGAACTTAAGTTTTAGAATCAAATTGACCTGATTTTGAATTTACTAGCTGTGATTCTATAAGGAAGTGTTTAAACCCTTGGAGCTTCAGTTTCCTAATCCCTAAAAGGAGGTTAATAAAGTCTGTCACGCAGGGTTGTTTCAAGAGTTAAATGAGATAATATATAGAATGTAACTAGTTGTGTACCTGGCACCTAGTAAGTGCTCAATTAAAGATAATTTAAAAAGCATAGCTAATAAAGCCCTGGAAGTTTTGGCAGTCTCAGACTTCAGCATGACCTCCAGCACATCATCAGCTCTCAGAGAACATTCAATTAA
This sequence comes from Pteropus vampyrus, assembly GCF_000151845.1. Classification (NCBI taxonomy): domain Eukaryota; kingdom Metazoa; phylum Chordata; class Mammalia; order Chiroptera; family Pteropodidae; genus Pteropus; species Pteropus vampyrus. Next base: position 2,312,138 of record NW_011888996.1, on the reverse strand, counting down.
AGAGGGAAATGAACTGTGGTTCCACTGCTGGAACTTCTGCACTTTAGTCTTAGATGATAACCTAGGTACAATTTTGTGTCTGATTGTTCCCCATTTTGTGATTTGTCGGCCATCATTGACTCATGAAAAGTGTAGGCACTGGAGAAACATATGTCACAGGGAAGAGTAAGAGAAGGCAGATACGTTTGGGGTATAAATAGCTCTTGGGATGTAACTTGTAAAATATTGTATGTGAGGATGCTGATAGATAGAGTAGAAGGGGCATGGGCTTGGAGATTGACAGATGTGGTTTCAAATCCTGCCATGACACAAAACCAGTTGTATGACCTTAGGCAAATTTCCTAATTACTCTGAGTGGCAGTAAAATAGCAAATATAAATCCACCTCGTAAGGTTGTGGTGAGAATTAAATAAAATCTTCTGTGTAAAGTTTCCGGGTGCTTACTGTACTTACTGTAGTATGCCTACAGTAAGTGACACGTCTTGAAAACAGCTTTCAATACTGTTGCAGCAGTGCAGTGGGTTTAGGCTCTCTCCAATTCAGCTAAGGCAGAGAACAAAGAAATAGAATAATAAAAGAAGGAGAAGGTTGAGGGAAAATGAGGGAATGGAGAAGGAATAGTAAACCATTATAGGAGGCGAAAGAATGATAAAGGGAAAGATTTCTATAGGAGAGGAATAGAGAAAATAGAGAACATTTCGCTGGGGTCAAAATTTGAACACTATGACTTGGATGTACCAAAAAAAAAAAAAAAAAAGGTTAATCTCACACAGCTTTGAGAAAAAAAAAAAAAAAAAAAGGTTAATCTCACACAGCTTTGAGCAATAGTTTCAATTGATGTGCCAAAATGAATGTATATCTTCTCTCGAAGGTTCCCAGCTTCACACAGGAGGGCAAGAAGTTCTTTAATTCCTCCCAACACACCTTAGGCTGAAGTCTTAAGTGGGACGGAGGCTGGAGTTCTCAGTCCTTTCTCAGGGAGTTTAGTAATATATTATCTTAGTTTCATCTCTTCTGATAGTTCTCAAAATATTTGGTCTTAAAGCCCCGTTATACTCTAAAGTATTTTTGATACTCCAGAAAACTTTTGCTTAAGTAGGTTATGTCTATTGATATTTATTTACTGTATTAGAAATTAAAGCAAAAATTTTAAATATTCATTAATACATTTTAAAATAGTAATAAACTCATTACATATCAATATAAAACCATTTAAAAATAAAGAGTAATTATATTTTCTAAAACAAAAAATTAGTAAAGAAAGTAGTTTTATATATTTTTTCAAATCTCTTTAAATATCTGGCTTCACAGAAGACAGCTTCTAACTATTTAAGCATGTCTCTAATAGAAGATTAATCTTCACTGTTATGATATCATAATTGTGTAGCCTCTGGAAAACTCCACTGTACTTGCTTGAAAGAGTTAAAAGGGCAAATAACATCTTGGTAGGAACGTGCGAATAGTTTTGATCATAGACCCCTTGAAAGGATCTTGAGGAAAACAAGAGGATCTGGACCATTTTGCAAACTGCTGCTTCAGAACTTTCTCCTTGCACTACAAGAAGGGCTTTCTTTGCCCACCTCATTCCTGTCTGATGAGAACCGCTTCTGTGACACATCCTCCTTCTTCCCAACTGGCATTCTCCCTTACCTTCCCTGGGGGGCAAGAACAGTATTTGGGTTTAAGGAAAAAAGTTGGATTTTCCAAAAGGGAAAATATGTAGAGGGTTATTTCAAATATATTATCCTCACTACAAAGAGGAAGATTAATTGAAAGGAGAGGGTGATTGAAAGTGAAACGTATTTGAAGCAGAGAGTAGCCGAATGCGCCCCATCATGGCCTGGTGGGTGGGATGTCTGAATGCTCCGCTATGCCTAGCCTGCCTAGCAAACATTATGTTCTTTCAGCTACATTGACCATGTGTCTCTTAAATTCATGAAACCAGAGCACTTTCCTGATGGTCAATTCACTCGTTTCTTTATCATTTTGCTTCCTTTTGCATAAGAATAAACAGAAATCACATACTATTAGCATCTAATAACCAAGATCTATAAACTCAACGCAAGGTGATAAAGCTGTATGATTTTTTTTACTGTCTTTCACATCAATCCTCCTTCACCACAACACCATCAATCAATCAAATTGCTCTTGGAGTTCATTATGTTACCATGGCAACACCTTTCTGCACTGTTAAAAATAAAACTCCTGTGCTCCTGCTGAAATTTGGAGAGAGCAAGAACCTAATTGCCTGGCAGTCCTCACCATGGGAAAACTGAAACGTTGGCAAAGGCAATGCAGCCACTTTGTACTGGAGAGTGAAGATGAAAAGCAACCACTGGGTTCCGTCTCTGTCTCCCGAGGCAGTACCCATGAAAAAGTGAGGCTGCCCCTTTGCAGAGGTGCACTGGTATTTTTCATCACAGACCCAGGGGAGGCTTCCCAGTTCTTAGGCTGGGGAGCCTTGACAGACACCTTCTCCATTGTTTGGCAAATCTATGGGGAGGAAGGGGGAAAAAATCAATGCAGAAGGCAGGTTGAGAGCTTTAACTGCGTCTCTTGGACAATTTAGATTGCTTAATAAGGAAAAGATTTCTACAGAGATGCTGCCTTCATTTGGGTTCTCCCAGAGACAGACCCTGAGACAAGGATTCAAGGGCAAGTAGTTTATTTGCGAGGTGCAAGGAACATCAGTGGGGTGAGGTGGAAAAGTAATACTGAGAAGAAAAGACAGCCAATAAGGGTGTATTATTAACCCAGCCACCATTATGATGACTGAAAGTTAATTCTGCAGGGAAACTGAGAAGTGGGGTAAATAGCTGCCTTTGAGTTATCCTACCTGAAGAGTGAGGGAGCTGGGGTACTTAGAACACTGACTCCCAATGATCTTTGGTTGAAGGCTGCTCCCAAGGGTATTTCTTTCTAGCCTTTCTTTTCTACCATATGAAGCAGAGTAGCCCTTTGGCTCTATGGGAAGTCGGCTAGCACAAGCCTGTGGATAAGAGATAAGTCTGGGATACTGATAGTGTCAGCTACAAATGTTCAGACAGGGAAGTGTATTTTAGGAAGTTAAAAAATTCTACTGAAGCAAGCTTACAAGAACTTAGCATCAATAATAGAGAGTGTGAATATAATAAAAGAATAGCAGGTGTTTTAAAAATTGTTTTATTTTAGTTTTTATTTTTTAAATAGTTATTTTCTTACAGGATGCCAGGACTTTGAATGGACATTTGAATCTTCACTATTATAAAATGGCTTCTTCATCTTCAACCATGCTCTTGGAACATTCATTCTTCAGAATCATGCATTTAATCTTCATGTAATTATATCAATATGACCACCTTCCTTATTTATGTTTTGCTTTTTTATTTTGTTCCTTTGAAACTTCCCAAAGGTGACTCCTGAGTACAGTGTCTGAGAATAAAGTGACTGGAATCACTAAAGTAAGGTACCCAAAAGAGGGATAGTAATAGGCACTCACATTTATTTAGAGCCTACTATGTGTCAGGTACTGTGCTCAGTGATCTCCAAAGATCATTTCATTTAAAACTCATAATCACTTCATGAGGGAGGTACCATCATGACCCCATTTTACAGGAAGGCACAGTGACTTGTTCAAAGTTCCATATCTAGCAGATTTGGGAGTCAAGATTCAAACCCAGGCTGTCTGTTTTTAGAAAATATGTTTCTAATAAACATTACAATCTTTTTTCTTCTATTGGTTCTACCAAATTGAAATGGCTATTTTGGGTTATTTTTCAATATTCAGATGGACTACACTAGAAAATGCTTTGGAATATCTAGGACTAACCCATCTGCAGCTAACCATCACATCTGGCCTTGGCTAGGAGTCAATGCTACGTAAAATCAGATATTCAAGGGAGTGTATTAGCATTCCCCAACTGCTGCATCCCCCCCAAAACATACATACAAAGGCAGAATATTGGTAATATTTGCTCTTAAATATTTCTCTCAGGTCAAAGTTGTTTGTTTTGCATTTCATGGTAAAATCTGGCAGCTTCATTGATTTTGGCTTGTCCAGACCACTAAGAAGATGTTGCTTGAGAACACCGTGCCCCTGGTTCAAGGAACCCCACAATCAGTCCATTGCAGAGGTGAAAGTTTCTTTCCACAGATAAAGCAACACATTTTAATTTATCCCTTTTGGACCAGAAAGAATGACTTGGAGTATTACTCCAGGCACTTCACCATTTATTTTAAGGGTACATTCACAAAGGAAACCAGGAAAATGCAAGAAGCAGATAGCAAAGGGCAGGACCATGGAACAATCCAAATTCTAGAGCTTTGAGACTTAGGTGCCTCAGACTTCTCTGCAAAGCTGCTCTTTGATCCTCTCTGCTCAATTGTCTCATCTTTATCTCCACATACTCGTACTTCTCTGACTCATATCTTCTGCTTCTTTTAGTCTTTTTTTTTTTTTTTTTTAGCACATGGAACAATGTGAATTCTGGCTTCCATGCATATCATCATCTCTCAATGGCTGTTTCCACAGTTAACTGCCCCAATCTCAGTATTTCACAGCTTAAATGATGAAGGGAGAGAATTGCAATGGAGAAGTTTACGCTTGCAAGCCAAGCCAGGTCATAAGTTTCTAATCAGCCTCCAGTTTATTGGCTCTTAAGTCAAGTGACTGCCCTGGTTCAGTTACCTCTGCCCAGATACATGTGGTATAATCCCTTCAGCAAACGTTTTCTACAAGGGTTACTGGCAGGGCAGGTACTATGATTGAGATCAACTGTGCTACTCATTGATTTTCATAACCAAATGGCATCTTGCTCCCTGGGCTTCTGTTACTAAAAGCACATGGGTTTGAGTTCAGGCATCAACAGAACTATAGATGCACTCAAGAGAGCTCATTCTTGAGTTGTCTTTCAAAACCTCAGCCATGATATTCTATGTTTGAAGAAGGTAATCTAACAGAATTTCTAATTATCTAATGATCTGGCTTTTCCAGGCTCTGTCTCTGCATCAAATTACAGCATCAGAAAACAACATACCTGGACTACATTAGTTTACTTCTCTGCAGAAATGCCCTCATAAAATTATGATTTAATATTCAACCCTTCAGGTTTGATATAAGAAATGTTCACATGAAGAACATGTTTACATCTTTAAAATTGCTTTAAAAATTGCTTATTATTGTTATTTAATGTTTTTTTACATAAGGATTTATGCAATAATTTTCTTTCAGATTTTAGTACCAAGGAAACAAATTTGTTTCTATTTTAATGAGTGGGAACTATATAATTCCCAAATTTCCTGTTTGCTGCTAGAAAAATCTAAAGCAGGACTTGGTGATAGTTGTGCTCTTCTGCCTAGATTTCTGGTATAATAATCTTCCTCTTCTCAAGTACATGCTTTTAATGTTTTATCCTTATTTTTATGATTGAAAGTATATGTGTCTCTCATCCAAGCCACTTCAAATGCTTTTTGAAGTAGCCGGAATGCAAATAATGAATATAATTTAATACAAACAATTAATATTGTTGTTTAGTAGAGAAATACCAATGATTTCAAAAATATTTTTGGTGTTTTAGGGGTCTCCAGACTAGTAACTTTTTATGCTCAACATATAGTAAATGAGGTATTAGTTACCATTGTACTTCTGCTACTAAGAAAATGTCTGCAGGGCTCCTGGCACAATCTGATGACATATTTATGTTGTAGAAAATTTGAATTTAAGAGAGTTTGTGCAAAGATTTTTATCGAAAGAGGGAGAGCTAAGATTGGCTGGTAGCAATTGGCAAAGAGTCATTCATTTCCATAAAGGAATCAAAGAAAACTTGATAGTAATTGACGTTTTATAATTGATAATCTAAGATGCTTGAAGCTTTTGCTAGTTACCTTTAAGTATTTTCCTTTTTCTTATGTATGTTCTGGAGTGGTGTCTTTATTTTAGTGCTTTGTTAGCAGCCAATTGAAAATTGAGTGAATTGACAGTCTGTTTGTCTATACAATATCAATAATGGATTGATGGATTTTTTCCAATTAACATAAACAGGCTTGTTGTTTTGGCATTAATAGACACAATTCAGTATACAATTTTAAGTAAGTACATGGAAACCTACACTTTCCAGAAAAGAAGCCTTTTCTGGAAGGCAGCAAGCCGTGTGACCTATCAGGGTTACGAACCTGTTTTCTACTAAGTGTTATTTGAGCTTTGCATTAAAAAATAAGATTTAGTGGTAGCAAAAATAGTGGTTGTCAGGGTGACTTGCCTCTCTGTGGAGTGGTATTTTCCAGGTCACTGGGCATTCTCTACTATTGGATTTAGTGGCATGCCATTGAATTCTCATTTTGAAAATTTCCAGGTCTTAAAATCTGTAGACACTTTAGCCCCCATCCAGCCCTCTAGTGGCCTTGATTGGTCCTTGGTCAACTTCTGCTCCAGAGTAGATTTGATTTGTTACCTTGGAACATTTCTTTATGACTGTTCTTGTGGTCTGACTTTGGAGGAGCCCATGCAGTTGCTTTTGGCACCTGAGTTTGTAACCTTTCTCGAATTTCTCTTTCACAACCTCTTGTCACAGAACCAAACCCCAAAGGCACATGCTAACTCAGCCCATATGTCAGGAAGATCCATTCACCACTGGGCCATATGCCCTAATGAGTGAACAGTCATATGTACCATTAATTAAAACTGAAGTCAAAAAATAATAAAATGAGTTTTCAGGGTGCACTTAGCAATGGCAAGATTTTCTTCTGTAAAATCTGAAAACCGCCAGGAAAAAGGAGCAAGCTACTTATATTAATTCCCTCTCTTTAGAAATCTCAGTTTAATAGCTGTAACAAACATGTATGTCATATACTGAACAGTCCACTGAAAGACATTACAAGAAAAATACAGTAAAAAAAGACATAGTCTCTGTTCTCAGCTTATAGTCTAGTAGGGTATTGAAAAATTAAACTCACTCTTTCAATGACTGAAGTTCATGGTTTTCCTTTTCTGTTTTCATTGACATTCTGCAAGTGGAATTTGTCTATCGCTTTTGTGGTTCCATTACACTCTGTCTGTCCCTGTATTCTGATATTCTTGTCTCCCTCTCCCAACTGTGATGTCCAGTGGTTATACTGAAACCTGCTACTATCAACAGGGGAGAGCTACCTGTCGCATTTTCAGTAGTGTTGACTGCTACCTGTCGCATTTTCAGTAGTGTTGACTGCTACCTGTCGCATTTTCAGTAGTGTTGACTGCTACCTGTCGCATTTTCAGTAGTGTTGACTGTGGGTAGCTTGATATTTGCCATAGTAGGAATATTTACGTCAGAATTTGGCAAACGCTACATAGTCAGGGTTATGAGTTTTTGGAGAGTGGGTTTACCAGCACATGAAGTCTTTGAAGTCAGCAATATGGCTTTCTTTTTGGATCTACAGAGCATTACAGTGCCTAGCATATGGTGGATACTAAATATATATTTGAAGAATGAATGAAGAAACTAATTAATTAATTATTAGGACCTGTAGGACACAAATAGAATAAAACTAGCCAACCCAGTTTTGTGTAGAATGAAACAAGCTGCCACAATAATGTAGTGATTTGAGAGCCCTATTGAAAGGTTCCCATTGCCCTGACACAATGCATTCCTTACTCTCTTGCTGCAGGACCTGATTCCCACATTGATGCCATTTTTAAAGTGAAGTGCACATCTTGAATGGTTTTAGGGAGAAGTTCATTGGATGGAACAACAGAAGGGGAAGCTGATGGGGGTAAGTCAGTGGGAGGAAACATGTTGGCCAGATAACACACTGAACTGAGGACTAGTTTATCCAATTGTTATTCCACTTATGATCTACTATGGTGCTGGAGCTAAGCCAACTGTGAAATGGGTGACATTTATTCCTAATTATTTTTCACTCTTTTCTATTTTGTCCCTTTCTCTGTAACTTAGAGCCTTTATGTCATCCCCTGTTTGCCCAAGGACCTTCTCTGCTCTTTTTATAGAAATTGATCCCTTATGCTTTAGTCTTATTTCTCCCTCCCTACTTTTCTGTTATAGCTTTCGTCTTGACTTTTGGTCCATTCTCTATGAGCCTGCTATTCTTGGTTGTGACTTCATATGTTATTCTAAGCAAGGGACTCTTCTAATTCAATGGAGGACTCACGGAAAAAGTAAAGATTAAATCCAAAACAGCAAAACCCAAATGATGATAGCTCAGGTACTATGGGAGTTGTAAGGGTGAACAGTTTAGTGTGGAGGGTCGAGAACATGCTAGACAGTGCTTTATATCACATAAGCAACTGCCTCTAATGCCTTAGTGTAAGATAAGTTCTGATCCTTCTTTTTTAAATAATATTTTTTGGTTTTCACTGATACTTGGGATACAATATTATATTAGTTTCAGGTGTAATGCACAGTGATTAGAGATCTATATAACTCACATAGTAAACACCCTAATAAGTCTGTACTCCTCTGCCCTCATACATATTTATTATAATATTATTGACTATATTCCTTATGCTATACTTTGTGTCTTTATGACTATTTTGTAAGTATCTATTTGTATATCTTAATCCCTTTCCTGTTTTCACCAATGCTCCTCTTCCCTCTGAAAACCTTTTCCCATCTGGTGGTCCTCAAAATGGTCTCTGCATCTATGAGTTTGTTTCTGTTTTTTGTTTGTTTGTTTATTTTGTTCTTTAGATTTCACATGTATGTGAATTCATATGGCATTTATCTTTCTCTATCTTACTCCATTCTTTGACTTACTCCATTCAGCACAATACCTTCTAGGTTCATCAAGGCAATATCTTTTTCCATCCTTTTACTTTTAGTGTGCTTTTTCTTGTTGCTGTTCTGATCGGGTGTCCTCCATTACCTCATCCTCTATATTGGTGATTTGATTTTCCTCTTGGTCCACTTTGTTGATTCCCTCTAATATGCTCTTCATCTCAGATATTGTATTCTTCATTTCTGACTGGTTCCCTATTATAATTTCCATCTCCATTTTTATGTTTTTTTTTTTTTTAAAGTTTTCACTGAGCTCATTTACTCTTACCCTAAGTTCATTGAGCATCTTTATAACTAGTGTTAGCATCGTTAGGTTGTCTGAGTCCACTTTGTTTAGGTATTTTTCTGGAGCTCTGTTCTTTTCTTCCATGTGGGATATTCCTCTTTGTCTCCTCATTTTGGCTGCCTTTCTGTGTCTGTTTCTATGTACTATGTAACACTCATAAGTCTCTTGGTCTTAGTAGCGTGACTTTGTAGGGCTCAGTGGCACAGTCCTGAGAGGGGTCTAGCTGCAGGCCAAGTTTAGCCCCAGCCTGCGCTTCTCCAGGGCCACCTGGTAAGGGTCAGCAAGCAATCCATAGGTGGCTGCCACCCGGGCTTTGCTTGTAGTTGCCTCAAGAGGCCACGCCAGAAACTAATGCCAGCTGCCACCAGTGTCTTGATTCATTTTTGATAGAAGAGAGCAGGGACCTGGTGAGGTAGGACTTAGCATGGGCAAGTTTTGATGAAGAGAGGGAAGAGGAACAGGTCTAGGATCTCTATATTGGATCCTGGTATTAGAAATACGGAATGTAGGTATACACTGGGAGCTGGAGTGTGGTGGGGGAGGAGGCCTCTGAAAGGCATTGGGGAAAAGGTGACAGAGAGTAGAGGGTCTCAAAGAAAAGCATGACCTATAGCCAGCCTTGACTGCCAGCTATAACTTTGGTCTATTCCTACTCACAATTTACTAATTTTAGTAATTGCTGAAAACTTATAATGGGACAAACTTCTCAGATGAGGTTTGAGGTTTTGTGTGGTGGCCTATGTCTACTGGATTCACATTTCTTAGAGAATTATCTAGCTTTAGGGAGCCCCCTGCCAACCCCCTCTATGTTTCAGGGAGAAGGCAGGTTCTAACTGAAAGGGAATCTCAAAGAAGGCTGTTTACAGTTTGTTAGAGGAGTCTGGAAAATAATTTTGTTTATACCAAAATGCAAAAGAGGCAGAATCTTTTTATTAAAATTCTTTCATTTACCTAAATGTATGCCTTCATTCCTTAGGCAAGTTGTGAGGAGCTGGCAGATGGGGAAAATCCAAGTCTTGAAAAAATGTTTTGCAGCATTTATAAGGTTTAACTAAAGATTTCATCAAGGCTTCAGAAAGTTGCATCTCCTCCCTTGATGATAGCTCTCTGTCTGGGGAAGAGCATGAGCTAAATACAGTCAGAGAGACTTAATTTTTTCTCTCCATTGGGACTAATAGGTAGTGTCTTTCAAAATGATATGAATAAGGGTATGACACCAATGACTGAGTGCCATGGTGCTTGAGCTAATGTGTTGCTTTGTAACATATTGTACAAAGCTCAAATGGAAGCCACTTTCTCTTTAAAGATGTCGAGTAAGAGTAATAATGGAATTATAAAGTACACATAAACGTACCGAGTACTCACTGTGTCAGGTCCTGTGTGCTAGGTGCTTTCCATGGATTATCCCATTTAGTCTTTTAACAACCTTGCGAGGTAGTCATTATTATAATCATCACCACTTTAGAGGTGAGGAAATGGAGAGACAGAGCAGTTAAATAACTTGCCAATGGGTAGCAGTAAAGATGGGATTTCATACCCAGGCAGTCTCATGCTTTAGTCTGTGCTTCTAAACTACACGATTCTGTCTCCTGAATTAAAAGGCAGGGCACAAACTGAAGCAGCAGCATTTATTGAGCACCTCCTATATGCCAAGAACTGCACTGAGTCTTCTCCATGCATTTTTTACTTATTTTTCTAACAACACTATGAAGTTGGTACTCTTATATTCATTCCCAATTCACGGGAGAAGAAACCAAGGCAAAGTCACATAATTAATACAATGGAGCTAGGGGTGGTGCTAGGAATCAAGTATCATCTGGGCCACGACTATCAGATGACTATCAGAATGACTAAAAACACTATCAAGGGATATATACTAGTTTTCGTAAAGGCTAACCTCAGGGTAGGCTAACCTCAGGCTAACCTCATGAGTATGCTCAAAATGTGTGGTTTTTCTCATTCATAGGTGCCAACCAGGAGTAGCATTGAGGTTGCTGATCTGCCCTCTACTGCAACTAATTCACTCACTCCTCCTGCCTCTCCCTGGTCTGAGCATCTCACTGGCCAAAGCCTAGCCCTCCTGGGGCTATGGAGTAGAAAGTCTTTTGGTACTTTACCTGTGGGTAAAGGTGGGTGGACAGACAGTGTCCTTGGTTTGTTTGTTTGATTGCTATAATAAATAAACACGAAATAAAAGGAGGGAATTTCAGGTTCTTCTACATTGCTTGGTTCCTGTTACCAACATTATTTTCTACATTTTTCAAGCAAGACCATCGACCATTAGAATATAAAGGTCACTAAAAGCAGAGTTTCCAGATGACAAAAATGCTCACAACTTGGACCCATGTGGCCAGGTTCAGGGACAGAAGTTTATTGAATATGTTTTTGGTGTAGCAAGATAGAGTGAGGACTGATATCTATCATTTATCCTTTATTGAACTTCACTTGAACTTATAGTGTTCCCCAAATCTGATTCTACAGACATTAAACTGATGGTTCCTGCTCTGTTCCCCCAGTTTCTTCTATCCCCACACAATACTTAATTTTTATGACCTGGGGATTGGTCATCTCAGTGGCTTATTAAATAAGAGATGTCTCGGGCTTATTATTTGAAGACTTACCGTTTGTGTTTGACTTGTTTTCCTGGTCATAGAGATTGACTTGTAACGAGTCATCCATACTTCATTGCCTTGAGCCCCCAGCAACTAGAAGCAAATGTAATCTAAATTTCCTCAAGCCTTCAGAGTTTACAAAGATAAGAGAACTCTGCTCATGCCACTAGCTGTGCAATGAATGACCTCCAGCTCTATTCACATTTCCACCAAGTTATTGCTGGGCGCCTTTGGGGCTGCCTCACGGGAGCTCCTGAGCAGTGTTTCCACTCTGGAGCCTCTGGTCAATGTCTGCGGTTCGTGCAATCTCCTGATGCCTCCCAAATTGCGAACCCTAACAGCACCCGTGATGCCTAGTCCCTGTGTAGCTTTTTGCACCTAAATCACCTCTGCTCCATGCAGAGGTGAAGCTATACTGGATGCAATGGCATATGCCCTTTCTCCCCTGCTTGGGCCTCTGCATCTCCTGGAGCCCTTCCTGCATATAGCATCTTTGACTTCTGTCTGTAGCCTCTCCAAAGACCTCATACATGAATCCATGGGCTGGCTTGGGTCAGGGTCAGACATAGACTCCCCATCAAAGTGTCGGACATGCCAAGTGAATTCTGGGACTGGGTGCAAATTGGTATGAAGTGGAGACCCCAAGCTGTTATGGAATTTCAAGATTATTATTCAGACAGATCTCAGAGATTAGAGTGAAGCTGATGTTCCCATCCGGGCCTGGAATATATTGCTTTGGCTTTTTAGCTCCATACAATGTCACTTGATGGGTTGTCCCGGACCTACAGCAACCAGGTCATCCAGAACTTTATTAGAAATGCAAAGTCACAGGCCCCGATCTAGGCCTGCTGCATGCAAATCTGCATTTTAACCAGATCCCCAGGTGATTTACATACACATGAAAGCCTGAGAAGTGCTGGTCTATAACATATCTGACAGATCAGACTGGACTTAAGAAATGATGCTGAAGTGATTTTCTAGATTTGGGGAGCCAAGCAGCATGCATAGTTTTTAAGTAAATCCAATGATTGCTTGCTATTTAAATACATATAGAGACATTTTTCTGTCTTTACTTAACACTTTCATTTAAATTCAGATTTTATTTTGGGATTTGACTAATATTGACTAATATTCATGTTAGTCAATAATGGGGCTTGATATTGTATATTACTTGAATTCTCCCTCCTCTCCATTCTTCTTGGGTTAAGAATTCTGATAATAGAAGGAAACTATATGGCTGACATTCAAGGGAAATCCAGAAAATGAATTCCTTTTTATCTTCAGGCAGAGCAGCTCCAATGAATAGAGTACTGTAATAAAACCTTTTATATGCCTGTCACAGAAAGACAAACCTTTTCCAAAAGAAATGGATTTGAGTATTTGCGAGATATGATAAACAGCCTGACAAAAAGGGGCCTGAATTTCCTTTTTAAATGTTCAGTAGGGAGAGGTTTTAACTTCTCTTGTCAGGTAAAAAAAGAATTCATTATGAAAGCCATTTCAGCTGAAACTCAGAAATGAAAACTAGACCAGATCAGAGCAGAAAGCAATGATTTAGAAATGTGTTAAAGGGAATAGTTTAATGAATAAAGTGTCAACTTTCTACAGAAGCAAACATAAATCACACATAGGCTTAACCAGTTTTGTTGCCATGAATTAGCTGGGTGTAGCTGGCACCTGCACTCAGTGTAAGGAAAAATTAAAATCTGATTCTCACGAAGATTTGTATACATGTGTTGTTGTTGATGATGTTAATAATGGCATTTTATGCTTTTTACAATTTATTCTGGCAAATGCTAAGGAAAAAAAGAAAATAAGGAGCATTTGAATGAGAATAACCCCAGTTTCCAGTTTTTCACTCAGCAGGCAGCATTTAGCCCTAGAATCCATCCATCCATCAAGGAATGACCTGAAGTTCTCTGCGGAATTGTCTAGACCCTCAGGGTGGCTATCCTGGGTTTTGGTTTCCAGGTGTGTTAATTTCTTGGGATCACCCTAACGAAGTCTGTCAGACTGGGTCTCTCCAACAGATTTATTCTCCTACAGTTCTGGAGGCTAGAAGTCTGAGACCTAGGTGTTGGCAAGGTTGATTCCTTCTGAGGTCTGTGAGGGAGAATCTGTTCTATGCCTCTCTCCAGCTTCTGATGGTTTGCCAGCAATCTTTGGTATATCTTGGCTTGTAGAAGAAGCATCCTGGTCTTTACCTTCCTCTTCACAAGGCGTTCCCTCTGCACATCTGTGTCAAAATTTCTCCTTTGTATAAGGACTCTAGTCACATTGAACTAGGACCCACCCGAATCACTTGTCTTCAATAGAGTCAAAAGACTCTATTTCTTAATAAGTTCACATTTCTGAGGTACTGGGGATTAGTACCATATCTTTTTGGGGAGACATAATTCAAGCTACACTTCAGGTGAGGCTCCTTTATAACAAGGTTGTTTGATTTGTTAGTAACTAAACTCCATGGTTCTAGCACACTTGAGGCAAAGGATCACAGTTCAGCAAATCATCATTGAATAAATAAAGTAATTCCTCACATACACATTTACAAAGCACCCTCACAGACTTTGAAGTGTATGTTATACAATGTTTATTTTTTAAGTGAGGAAATGGAGGCACTAAGAGGTTAACAGGATACGTTTCTTGCCCTTTGTAGTTATCGGATTTGTTCCTTGTTTCTTGTTTGTCTCTCTAACTAAAAGTGAGGGCAGAGACCGTGATTATTTGCCAATGCTTCATCTTCAGGACTAGCAGGGTGACTGGTACACAGCGGGTGCTCAGTGCAGATTTGTGGTGTGAATGAATGATTGAAGGGGCCTAGCAGCAGGGATGTGAATCTTGGCTTTCTGACTCTAAATCTAGAAGTTGTTTTGTTATGAATAAATGAGTGAATAAATGGGCACATTTCCACCACTCTGTGGTGTCTAAGACAGAATTCCACTCTATAGTGAATAATAAATAGTGTTGTTATATTGCAATGAAACGTATCTATAGGCTGAGGAAAAACTCATTTTCCTAGATTTTAAACAACAAATTTAAGAGACTAAGCCAGTAGCTTTCAAATGTTTATGTGACCCACAGTAAGAAATTCATTTTACATTGCGACTTATTAACACACTTACGAGTTCATTAACTAGTACTTACCCTTACTACATGCAATACTCTGGTGTCTCCTCTCCCCGCCCCTTCTTACTACGCTCTTCTCCTCCTCCCCTTCTCTGTTTCTCTTCCCTTTCCCTCTCTTCCATTCCATTTTTTAAAAATGCTAATTTGTACTTCTAATTTGATTTTATAATACACTAATGAGTTGCAAACTGCAATAAAAAACACTGTGGTAAAGACCACTAGCAGTTTATCCAAACCCATTCACCCTCTCTCTGGTCACAGAAAAAGACTGCATGTCCCAGCCTTCTGTGCATTTAGGAATAACCTGAACCTAGGTGGCCTCCAGTGGAATGTGAGTGGAAGTAATCGGTATGGCTGTCAGGCCTGACCCCAGCTTGCCAGGCCCGAACCCCTCCCTGTGGGGTCCTTCACGCTCCTTTCCTCTCTGGCTCCCTGAATGGCAGTGCCCAGGGAGAACTGGTAGCTGCCTTCTGAAGGTGGCAGAGCCTTTCGGCCTGGGTACCTAGACTGTTTCAGGAGAAAGAAATAAACCTATTCTTCATGCTCCTAAATCTTTGCAGTTATTTGTAAGGGCCACTTAGCTTATCCTCATTTATCCAATGATCAAGTAGAGGTTTGACTTTTGAGAAACCATGGACCTCTGTTTAACATGCTCCTATGTAGCTGTGGACCATATTTAGGTGTACAATGCTGAGTGTAAATATATTTAAGGAAATAGGGGCTGCCTTCAACACCTTATAAATACAAAAGTCCTAGAAGATGACCTTATCCCCAGAGCTATTCTGACCAACTGAGCTTGGTAGTTGTGAGATGGCCAGATTCATACAATTATTGCTACCTTTTTATGTACAATGTGAAATAGCACAAATAGAATGAAAGTACAAAATTGTAAGAATGAGATCAGAGCTTTAATGGAAAATTTCCATCAGATCTGAGTTATCATGACAAGTCATCCAATTTAATGTTCACACACATTCATGGGTCTCTTCTGCAGACAGCAAGGGAAGATGGTCTCTATGTGCTAGTCTTCCTTGCATACCCATGATAGAGAAGCAAAGCATGGATGTATAAATCAATGCTTACATTTCCTTCCTCCACTTTCTTTTTCTCTATGCTGTATTGAGTCCCCAGTGGTACCTTCTAGCTGGTTG
This sequence comes from Pteropus vampyrus, assembly GCF_000151845.1. NCBI lineage: Eukaryota > Metazoa > Chordata > Mammalia > Chiroptera > Pteropodidae > Pteropus > Pteropus vampyrus. The sequence goes on along the minus strand of NW_011888996.1, from coordinate 2,296,216 downwards.
TCACTCGAGATTTGCTCTTTACTAAGTAAGGAAAAGCAAATGACTGAATTTTAGCTCATTTTATTTTTTCCTGCTGTTCATCTAATGGAGCCTTAAAGAGCAGCATAATGGCTAAGGGTAGCAGGAAGAGAAAGGAAAGGGAGAAAGCAGAAGCCTGCAGAATTTCTAAACTGAGTGTTTTTTACATAAGTTATTTAGAAATGACTAGAGATTTATATAAAGTTCTTTCTTACAAGAAACCAAGTTGATTTTAGGTAAATTCATTTTTCCATAATCATCTTCACCACTGAATAAAAGTATTGTAGAGCTGGAAGGAACCGTACAATTTCTAGTCCAATTCTCTCATTTTACAGAAGGACATTGAAGCCCTGACATGCTAAGGGACCTGTTCAAGGTCAAAAAATTAGTTTTACCTGAGGCTGAGTTGCATTCTATACTTCTTTGTGCTGGAGTCTGTTATTTTCAGTATGCTGTATTTCATCCCAGAGCTGAGAGTTTTTTCCTCCTTCCCTTCCTCTTTTCCTCTCTCTTTTTCTTTTTTTTATTATTATTTTTTTTCTTTTTCAGATGCTGCTGCCAGCTATGTTTTCTGTGGAGGAAACGGCTTGCCTGAATGCCTCACTTTGGACACTGGAACCTCGACTGTATGACTCTAGTGAGGCATAGGAGTTTATTTATATTAATACCTGGAAGGGTATTATGCTATACTATGCTATATAAAGGTAACAAATGGGGTATGCTGGGAATGACTGAATTCCCACTGTGGAATCAGAATGTAGGTAGATTACCCCAGGGGTAACCCAAGCTTGATGATTTGTGACAATCATAAATACCACCCAGTGGTGGTGTGGGATTCCTGTCCACTTCCTAACTTCCTGGTGAAACTGTCAGCAAAGTGTGGCCAAGAAACCATCTCAGTTCTGGTTGGATGCGGGCATTTTTTCTTACACATCCACATCCTGCTGACCCTGTCATGTGGCCTGCGTTGTTCTTGTCCCAAACCACTCTGTGGGACTGTTGATTGCTTGTGTCCGGTCCTTAGTAGAGAATTCTCCGATCCCCTCTACCATTGCTCCAAGTTCATTTTCAGCCCGAGCTGGCATTAATGAAATATAAAGGAGGCCAATGCCCCTCAACATGTTCAGTGAAAATGCCAGCTTCCTGCTGAGCATGGTTGTTGAAAGGCTGTCTTCCCCAACGCTGAGGGGCTTGCCTTTGGCTCCATCCCGAGCTGCTGTGCTCTGGTCCACTGCCTCTGGGTTCTGTCCCGTGTTCTTTGTTGTACCCTGACAAGGAGAAGGGGCTTCACCCTGGCTTAATTCGGTAAAAAGAGTAACTTAGAGGTTGGAGCCAAGCAGCAATGGCTCCTTTTTGGCTTTAATACAGAGACGATTATAACTCCCAGACAGTGGAACTCCACTCAGCAATCTTCTTGGGTCCCAAAGTTCTCCATTTTACCATTTACCTTTCAAACTTTTACTGTCAGCATAGGACGTGCAAGCGGGCTTCAATTACCCCAGACAATGCTGGTTCTTAGGTATGGAGGGGAAACGGTCACATATGATCACATAACATGATCGGGATTCCTCAGGGGTCTTCAAACAAGTGGGGAGATGAGTGTGTCTTCTAGCGTTTGTGCTTTAGCTTGAATTCCAGTTTCATAAATAGTCATTTGATCAGTGAGATTGTGCTTTTTGAAAATCACAAAATAAAACCAAACCCAAAACAAAACACTGGTCCCAAGAGGGAAGTGGTGTGTCCAGGATGGAAAAGATGACTTGACAAGAAGTGAGAGGTGGAGCCTGTATTCTATGTGTAATGGCACCGAATGCCATGAGGTGGGGCACAGGATATCTGGCTTTTGACCTGTCATGAGTCTCTCTCCTTCTGTTTCCTCTTACCTCTCACCTCTTTTCTCCTTTTCCTCCTCTTCTGCATAGTCTCTCTCGTGTACTCATCGTTCTACCAAGATGGTTAGCTAACCACCAAAAATGTGTCCACTCCTTTCCATGTGGTGGGAACATTACTGGGAGGAAGCAAGCCAGACAGAGATTGCATTTTCTGCCCCTGCTTGAATACGGATTCCCAAAGATGGGATGTGACAGAGAAATGTCTGTCATTTCAGGGTAGGACTTGGGGGAGTGGGTATGCCTTCTCTGGTGCTTCTTTCCTCTTCCATGAGCTTGAAGTGAAGGACTCTGGGGCTTTGGTGAAGTGGTTTCCACATTTGCCTATTCTTTGGAACCAGGAGGAAAGGTTTAAAAAAAAATTCAGCTGCGCATTCATATGCTAATTAAATTGGTCTGGGGTATGGTGGGGCAGCAGGAGTTTTAAAAGTTCTCTAGAGGATCACTGGGTAAAGAACTGCTGCTCTGGTGGGTTAGTGGGGCCATGAGAAGGAAATCGTCATGGGGCAGAAAGCTACCCACTGGCCAGGAACAACCAAGTTGGGATGTTACTTAAGAGAGAAAGAAATGTTTATTTTATTAAGACCCTGGAAATTTGATTTGTTATAGCAGCTAAGTTATCCTAATATATATACCTTTTTGATGAGCACAGGGCGAATGGCACAGGGCGAATGGCTCCTTAGCATGCTCCTTAGCATGTTCTACTCCTTCCAGAGGTTTTATTCTGTTAGATTAAACTGTCTCACAAATAGGTGTCTGGGATGCTGGTGAGATGCAGAGCTGCTCTTCTGCTCCAGCGGTCCTAGGTGCTACTTCTGTGACCTTGAGAACTTTGAATCAGGAGCAGCACCCCCATCAGCGGTAACCTGACACATGGAGATAATCATTGTTCTATTTGAAAGATGGTAATCCCCTCAGGTTTGCATTTGTTCTGTGATTCTACTAGGTTTTATAATTCTGTTTACTGATATCCAGCACTCAGGGTGACAACTTCTGCTCTGTAGGTTGGTGATATGATATCACATTCAATTTTTCCAAGTTTTCTGATACCACTCAGTGGGAGAAAGAATTGTTGGGGTTAAATTCCAGAATGTTTCTCACCTAATTGTCTCAAAACTGCAGGGTATGTATTTGATTTCTTTGATTGATCTCTTTTGTGTATGTATTTTTCCAACATCTTGAATAATTTAGGGAGCAACCCTTGGTTTGTGGCTAATTTGTTGTCTAGCAATTATGCATTCTTCTGAAGGAGCATATTTTACTCAAGTGTCTGAAAGTAGGAAAGAACTGCTTTTAACAAGACTCATTGTTATATGAACTTGGGCATGCGTGGCCATTCATGTTCTGGGAAATCTAGTGCTAATGTTCAGGTCAAGTTGTGTTCTACAAGGCAAGTACTCTACCTCCTGACATCAGTACTGATGGGTTAATAAGTCTTCTATTTGCTCTAAGATCTTTCTCTCATATTGCTAGTTGAAAGCAATATTGAAATGAAAAATAGTACCTGCTGGAGCTCCTGAACCAAAGTAAAAACTTAGTCATAAGGAGGAAGTAGGATCAGTTCTGGAGTGGAAGTGGACTGTGGTAAGGGAGGAAGCAGACGTAATACCAATACTCTAGGGTTATTCTGGGACGGGTAGAGAACTGTCCCTGGTGGGTGGTAATCCACCCTCAAGCAGGCAAAGGGACTCATCTGTACCAAACTGTGTGCTTTCCTCTCTGACGCCTTGAGGCAGGACTCCCCAGCCAAGAGGTTAGGATGTTACCTGCTAGATCTGGAAGCCACCATGTTGTCCTTCCTGTCACCGGAGACTTCCCTCTCTATCATGCTCTTCTCTTGGTAGTTTTTCCAGAATTACCCGTGGGAAGGGGGACAGGGTGAGGAATTGGTCCTCCTTTCTCTTCCTCACCAGGGAACTTAGTTGGCAGCCCTCGCTAGAGGTTTAGGTCCTTGTCCAGAATCCCCTCCTCAAGTTGATCTCAAGACTTTGGGCAGGACACAAATGCATCTTGTCAATGACTTCCAGCCAAAGACCACCAGGAATACACCTGTGGTTGAACAAGTTGGGTTTATTGCCTATTGTAATGAGGGTGACACACACCATGGTGAACCATGGGGAAACTCCATTAAAGGGTGTTAGGAAGAAGCTACTATAGGATTTGGGTTTGTGTTTGATGATTTGGGGAAGTTTCAGGAATATCATGATCGGATACTTTCAGGAAGTGGAGGTAGAGGTAATTCTATGTTTGGGTATCTTAGCATGTCTTCTCTAGAAGATTAGGATGAATGAATTGAGGCTGGAGCTATAATTGGTAAGAAGAGGGGTCACTTATTAGCAGGATGGGAGATGTTTGGCCATTTTTTGTGCTTTAGACAATGTTCATATTTTTGTGTGTGCTCAGATATGATTACGGAGTGTTCTTGTTTTTGCTTTGATCTATCATAGCCATAGAGTGGCCTTTAGATACTGGCCACTCTATGAAATCATTTATATTTAACAGGCCTAGCTCTGCATGCCAATGCCAGCTCCTAACAACACCAAGCGCTAGTGGATAGAACCAGCCCAGTTCCTGGATGCCAGGTGCTGCTTTTATTTTTGTTCTCAATCTGGTACATCTTTTGCAGCCGTCCTGATCATTAAGAATGAAATAGTTCTGAACTCCTAATATGCTAGTAAATAGCCACTGCCATGAGGCTTCTGAGGGCTCTCTCATGCCCCTGCCTCCTTGCTTCTCATCCACACCTCACGACCACCTGGTTAGTGCAGAGCAGGGAACCTTGTGGGTCGTGGTCCAGTTCAATGGCTAACGTCTGTTCTGATGAGTCTGTGCCTGTGTGGTACCTGTTGCTAACATTTGGACTGTCACTCCAGCTTTTAGACTGTAGTTCTTAACATAAAGACTGAGAAAAGGCAGGAAGACAGAAGAAAGGGAAAGAGAAAGAGAGAGGCGAAGGAGGAAGAAACAAGAGTGAGGGTAACTGAGGGAAAAGGTGGCAGGAAAGGTGAAAAAATATCTAGAAAATGAAGCAGAAATGAGGTCCCCAAAGTGAACTTCCTAAAGACTAAACACCAGAAAGAAAGAACTGAGAAGGAAGGGAGGGCAAGAAAAGGGATTAGAGGACAAGAGGGAAATTCGGGCCAAGACACCCGCCGCGAGGATCTTACATTGCACTGCTGTTCAGTTCGCCATCAGCTGGAGCTTGAAAAACACTCATTTAGTTAAAGAGAAGTTTGGGCTGGAGTTAGATCGAATTTGACAGGGAAGCCGATAAAGGAAAGAAGGCAACGGAGCTCTTCGCTCTAGCGGCCCTTGTGGCGCAGCGTCGCAGAAGCTTGTTATAACTCACAGCTTGGCGCCTCCGCTGCTTTTCTTTCTGTTTCATCTCGTGATGCTCCTTTGAATCACAACTTGCACAGGTTCCCGCACAGGTATGAAAAACTTCAATGTCTTTGAGTTAGGATGAAAAAAAAAGCAGGCGTTTCCCTGCCAAGTCTCCCAGAAAAAGCAGTGTGAACAGATGGTGGAAGAAGCTGCACACAGAGCCTTGATTAACCTCACCATGATGTGAGCGGGAAGCACATGCAAGGCCTTTCCTCTCTCGCTTGTGAAGAACTTCTACAAATAGTCCCTGGAACACGGAGTGGGGTGGGGGTGTGTGCCATCTCTTTCCTCTGAAGTCGCACTTCTTTGAATCGGCAGCCTAACCACTGTCGCTGTGAACACAGAGGGATATCTGAAGGCATCAACGAGAAGGAAAGAGCAGGTAAGCATGAAGCAGAGGTAACAGTGTGTTGGCAGATGGAGGCTGGGTCCTGGAAGCTGGAATGTGGGTCACCCCATCCTGAATTCTCATTACAGCTCCGTGTGTCCTGGTTCTCTGGAGCATCTCTGGTAGCCAGAGTCTTCCTGGACACTTCCAGTGTCCAGCTGCGTGGGGCAGAAACATGCATTTGTGAGATTTGGACCTGGGTAAAATAAGTAAGACACTCATGGAGTGACTTTTCCATTAAATCCCTTCAGAGATTGTTTCCCTAGAGAAATGAAGGTCCCATCTCACAGACACTTTCAGAAAAGCCACCATCAGCTCTGGATCTTCTTTGTGTGTATGTGTTCCATCTCAGGGAAATAGTTGTTGGATAAGTTCTTCTTTTGGTGGAGTGGGGGCTTCCTTTGTCTGGGCATTGGAGTATGCAATTTGTCTAAATAGGTTGTGCTTATTCTCACTTTTCTGCCAATGCCTAGGCTGTTCCATGAGAAAGGACTCGTAGAACATGCCATTTAGCTGGGCAGAAATGACATGTCCCTGCTACATTAAACTCATTCAGGTTGCAAGGGAAAGAAGCTTGCCCAGAGTGTTCTGGGTTTATTCTGAGGATGCTCAGGGAACTAAGACAAATGGAAAATTATGTTAATCGCGGCACTGCCCAAACTCACAAAACACAGGAACGGTATCTGAGAATTAGATCATGGTTCAGGATATGACATGACTTACCTCATTATTCACTCCCCGGCTAGTATGTCATGTTATAGCATCTCATCTATTTCTGTCTAAGCTTTTGCTCTCTGATATTACTAACTTGCTCAATCTCTACCTCCTAGATTTGGTTTATTCATAGCTTCTGCTTACTCCTTTTTTTCAAAGTGAGTTTTCTGCTTCTGTTGCCTCTATGCCTGTTTTTCTCTCTGCATGTTTCATGTTCAGACTTCCTAAGAGAGTAACGGGGCAGTCAGCATCTAGGATGGGATAGTACCAATGAGCTGACCTTTGGGTCTGGTCCCCTTCCCAGAGCACTGGCCAACGCAGAGGTAGTTAGTTGTCTTTAGGTCAGATGCTACTCCTTGGTCCAATCAGCTGTGGCCGACATAGCAGAGCTACCTGGTGGAACACATATCAATCTAGTGGTGGGTCAGCACAGTAAAGAGTCTTAGAAAATGCTTGTGCAGGCTGCTTGGTACTCAAAAATAATAGAAGACAGCAAATAAGTGTCATATTAGTAAAACATGCCATGAGTGCTCTAGACCAGTCCAGAAGCATCTGAGATTGTTATGGTCTGGGGTGGACATTTCTCTACTTTCAACTTCTAGGATAAACTTCTCAGGATGGCATAAGGTCTTTATGAGATCAGGCCCCTGTTTACTTTTTCCAGCTTCATTTGTAGCTCCATAGGCCTTATGTTTCAACCACTGGATCTCCCTGAAGCCCAGCGTGATCATGTCATGTTCACTCAGATGCCACTAGGAAGAACCCTTATACTTCTTGAATTTTGAGATAAAGAGTCATTTCTTTTCTGAAACTTTACCTTTCCTCGGACACTTAATACCTTTCCTTCAGCCCTCTCTACTGGCCTCTATTGTAGCACTTAGAGCAGTGGGTTGTAATCACTGGTGACATGCCTGCCTTGCTCACCAGACTGTGAGGAAAGAGACTGATTGTGATTTATTCAATTGTGTATCCCAGCAACTAGTCCAGTGTTTGGTACTTACTACTACTGCTAGGACTAGCTCCTGTTTATTGAATCATTACTCTGTTCCATGCCCTGTTCCAAGTATTTTATATGTACTAACCAATTTAATCCTCCTGACAATCTTCTAAGTAGGAGTCATAATGATCCCCATTCTATGTTTCGGGGAATTGAAGCACAGACAATTTGAGAAACTTGCCCAAGGTCATGTAGCTAATAACTGATGGAGTCGGGATTCAAATTAGGCAACTTATTGTAGTCTGTGCTTTGCCTACTGAACTATACTGCCTCTTGGCAATAAATCTTGTAGAGTAATTAATAGGCTTCTACTTGTGTTGAGGAAGTAAAGGAACCAATGCTGGTGTTCTGAGGAGAAGAAAAGGCAAGGGGAAGGCACTCTAGGCAAGGGAAATTAGGTATGCAAAAACACACCCACAGAACAGCAAGTAACCAGCCTTGGGAGACAGGTTGGACATGATTGGACTATATGATGGACACTTCCAAATGACAAGATAAGGAGTTAGACTTTTGAGAAAGAAAGTGACATGATTAAAAAATTTTAAGACGATTAATCTGGATTTAGAGTACAGGATGGTTTGAAACCGGGAGAGAACAAGCGGGGTGGGGGGCGGTCCAAGTTGGAAGCCACTGAAATAGCGGAAGGAGGCAGTATCATGATGAGGTGACAAACGTGTCCTGGAATCAGATGAATGAGGGGTTTGAGGACTAATTTTGTCACCTGCCCTCTGTGTTATCTCTCTTAATCTCCAAGCCTCTGTTTCAAAATGTGTGAGAGTGAGGTGGGAATTATTGTTCACCAGTTTACTGTAAGGATTAAATGAGTGTTTGGTATAGAACCCGATCTGCTTCTTCTTTAGTCTTGACTTGTGATTTGGTGGTAGCACTGACAAGAAATAGGACAGGAAAATGAGACTCAATTGAACTTGCTGATTGACGGGTGCTGGGAAGTTGGGGCAAGGAGAGGACAGTGTGTGGTCAGTGTAGGTGGTCACGTCAGGGAGCCTGGGTTCTGGGTCTGGTTTTGTCACTAAGTACTTTGGATACAACACTCATCCACATGGCATGATCTCAGTTCCTCCCCTGGAATGTAAAAATGTTAGGCTAACAATTGCTCATTTTTCTTCTAGCTCTGAATGCTACAATAACATAGCCAGGAGGTTTGGAATATGGACAACTGGGATAATGTAAAAGATGCCCAAGCTCTGCCTTCCCTACCCCCTCCACTTTTTATCCTTTGTTCTTCCTCTGAGTTGGAAATATTATTGCTTCCTTTTGTTTTGGGCAAATGGCTCAAAAATCTCAGCCATCAATGGCAGGTTTTGCTACCAGAGCAGAAAATGAGTCAGAGATGAGTTTTTTCCTGGAATCCTCTTGGGGCCTGATCCTGACCTGAGCCTCTCCATTTATTTCTCTAAGGAGAAGAAGCAGGTGGCTTCTCAAACAATTTATTCTTTTTTTCTCCTTCCTTCAGGAATGGACCATGCTCTTCTTGGTCAGTCTTCACAGCTGGTTTGTGATGATGCTCCTCAGATGTGTTTCCCCCTGGAGATTCCAGCTGGGCGTCCTCAAAGAGAAAGAAAACAGGGCCTGTACCTGGCAAGATGCACATGCAGTCCCCTGCTAATAAATGTTTTCATATTGCGAATACTTCTTTGCCTGGATTAGATTTTGCTGTGGGTGAAAGGAAATGTGTGAACTGTGGCTGAAGCCTCTAGTGAGCAAATTTCCATGGCAGCCCTCAGAGGGTCGAGTCCCTCTCCAAAAGAGAGTACTCGATTTTAATTAGCAAAGATTTTAATTAGCAAAGAGGTCCTTACTGTGATTTTCCTTGTGGAAACTTCAGATAAATCTCTCCAGTCATTCAGGTGCTATATGGAGCTGCGGGGGAGGGTCATTGAGTTCTGTAATAGTACCACATCCTAGACATGGGGTGTTGGTGATATGGAGCAATAAAAGAATGTTGGTTCTTAATCAAAAAGATTAAGATAATGAATACTCGGTATTCATTAAACACCTACTGATTATTCCATCCACCAGTGATGGCAAATTTCTACTCTTTCAGAGTTCCGGGTTGAGTGTCTAGACTGTATGTCTACTTAACAGGCAAATGAATTGTGGCATTCTTTGAACTGCTGACCAAAGATATGGGTGCAATCAACCACCACATTAAGTATTTCAAGAATCAAAGCTTCTGTGAGGAAGCAGAGGTAATAATTATCCACCTTTGTTCTATAAAAGATCAGCTCAACATATGAAATTTACCATAATGTTGTTGAAAAAATTGGGAAAATTTTTGCCCTAAAGTCCTGGAAAATGAAACCGACTCAGAAGGATGTCCAAAATTATTTCTAGTTCACTAATTTTCTCTTCTGATATATCCACTCTACAGTCAAATACAACCATTGACTTACTATATGTTTTGATTTTTATATTTTTCCATTTTGGAAGTTCATTTCTTTCTCGAAGTTCATTTCTTTCTCAAATGTGCCTTATTACATTGTATAGTTTTCTGTTCCTTGTATATATTTTCATGTTTGTCATTTCTGTCAACATGGTCAAAACAGTGTTTTAAAAAAAATCTGGGTCTGATAATTCTAGTATCTGAAATATGTGTGGGACTATTTTTGTGGTCTGTGATTTCTGATAGTTCTTATGTGTGTTGCTTTCTTGTATGCCTGATAATCTTTGACTGCTGATTGGGTACTCATCGGTCTTGAAAAATTGTTTATGAGGGTTCTCTGAGACCTAGGATGGATATGCCTTTTCATGAGATGAACTATTAGTTGAAACATCTCAGAATAAGTTCAAAGTTTGAGAACTACTGGCTCACAATTCAGATTTTAAAGACCGAGGTGCAAATTTTTAAGATGGCTGGCCCCTGGCCATAAAATACTCAAGAATAGATGCTCTTCTTTTCCTTTTTTCTCTCTCCTTTTGTTTATCACCAAAATAGTCCTCTTTTGAAGTTTCCAGAAGTTCTGGGGATAGGGCAAGGACAAGACCTGGTTGATCTTGACTTGAAAGTATATAGCCTGTTGGGCCTCAGCTCAATGTGGGAAGGATCTTCCAAGACCCCTTACCCTGGGTCTTGAGCCCAGATCTTGTCTCTCTATGTCTGCTGGTGGCAACCTGAGCATAGGCACTTGTATTACTGGCAAATGTCCTGAGTCACAAGCGATTTTGTAGGTCTCATTTTTAGCTTACCTTTATGGTTGCAGGGTTTCATCCAAAAATTGGCCTGGAAGCTCCTCATGTCTTCTCAGGTCTTCGGTGTTTTTACAGTTTTATAATTTTATCCATAATTTTTATTTCATTTCAGCTAGAAGTTTGATCTGTGCAAACTAGTTTACTTTTTTCTAGGTACTAGAAGGCCATAGTAGTCGTTCAAAATGCAAGTTTGCAATTTTCTCCTCATTGCCTATTACGATCATTCTCAAAACAGCTTACTTGTTAAAAATTGTTTACTTCCAGTTGGACCCTAGGCTGTACTTTGATAAACTTCTAGTATAAATCCGAACTGCTTAGCATGGAACATAAGGCCTCTTCTTATCTCTCCAGACCTAGTGCCTTCTACCCACCTCTTCTCCCTTCCACACTGTGCTCCAACAATATGAATAGGCTTAGATGTACCTTTTCACGCTTCTATACTCCCTGTGAAATTGAACACCCTTTTCTCTTTGTCCCTGAGGCAAATGCTTATCCATCTTTCAAAAGCCGGCTCAGAGGTCACCTCCTTTATGAAATTTTCTTCAACTGCCCTCTCCACATGTTATAATTGATTCTCCATTTGATGGTATGCTTTGCACACAATTCTATGAGTGTTTATCATACTATTGTATTTTCTTTTGTACTATATTTCAATCTCTTCGAGGGTAGAGATTGTAATTAATTCATCTATGTTTTACCCAAAATTCAGTGCCTGGCACATAGTTGATTCTTGATACCTTTTTGCACATTGGTTGAATGAATGCAGGACACAATCAGGCAATTCAGATACACAGCCCAAGCATGAAGAATACTGCCATGCCTTCTGACACTAAGCACCCAGAGTTAACAAATCTCTACAGGTTAAATACATAGCCCTCCAGAAGTTTGCCCTCACTTTAGAGACCTGCTGCAAGTTTGGGGGTCCCCACACCACACTCACTTCTTAACTGGCTACACATTTAGGGGTTCACATTATGCCCTCAGGTTTGATGATTTACTAGAACCACTCACAGAACTCAGGAAATGCTATACATAGTTATGACTGCAGTTTTATTATATATGTAAAAGGATGCAAATTAGAATAAGCCAAAAGAAGAGACCCATGCATTGAGGTCTGGGAGAGTCCTAAACATGCAGCTCCCATGTCCTCTCCCTGTAGAGTCAGGATCTATCGCCAACTCAGTACATCAATGTATGACAATATATAAAGTATTGTCAACCAGCGAAGCTCACTCAAGCTTTAGTGTCTAGAGTTTTTATTGGAATTTCATTATGTAGGCATGATGGATTGAATCATTGGCCACATGATTGAATTCAAACTCCAGCCCTTCCTTTCCACAGAGGCCAGCTGATATTAGGTAGCTTCAAAGCACCAAGCTTCTAATCACACGATTCATCTATTTGGTCAGACTAGCCCAATCCTGAGTCATCTTATTAACACAAAGTATCCAGGGGCCCACCATGAGTCACCTCATTAACATGAACTATTAAGGCCCACCATGAATAACAAAGACACTCCTATCACTTGGGACATTTTAAGGACTTACAGGCTATCTTTCAGGAACTGGGAATAAAGGCCAGCCAAAACCTTAATTGCACAGGAAATGCTTTCAGCCTAAATTTGGATATAGTTGGCTCAGGAATTTAATCTGGTGGATTGGGCCCATAGCACAAAGTTCAAATGGAGACCCTAACATCTGAGGGAGAGGTGAGTTGCATGGAACAGGTGACTTTAGCAGTAGCTGCCCTTTGATTATAGGAAAAAGTTGTTCAGTGCTTAACACTTGTAGGTGTTTAATAAATATTTGTTTAATGACTGAAATGAAGTGTGTTTGAATTGGAACTTGATAGATGGGTAAGCCTGGACAGATGAAGAAAAGGTGAGGATGATACTCCCAGTATAAACTTGCCAAAGACATAGAGCAAGGATGTATGTGGTAAGTTGAGGAGAATGTCTATAGGTTCAGGTAGGGCTAGAAGGGGAAATAGGATGACTATGAGCAGAATTTATAGATCTTTATGTGCTAGCATTAGCATATTGATTTGGTCACTTTAATAGAAACCAAGGCAGAAAATTTAGTTCTAAATCATGTAAATGTCCAAGCAGGTATATGCTCTGGAAGGGCCATGTTTCACAGAGTCATCTAAGAACCCTACGCCTCCATCTCATGATACTGTCCCCTGAGATACTGTCTACTTGGCTGATTCTGGTTCACCTCCATCACATCTCTGTTCTGGTGCATGGAAAGAAAGAAAGAGAAAGTAGAGGCTAAGCAGTTTTTTCTTAAGGTGAAGATCCAGATATTGCTTGCATTGCCTTTCCTCATATCTCATTGGATGGAAAGTAGCCACATGGGAAGCTGGGACATGTTGTCTTTAGCTGAGCAGCCTCATGCCTTGGGTGGTGAAGGTTGTTTTAAAAAATGAGAGAAGGACAGACTGGTTAGTGGGGGAAAATAAGCAGACTTTTCCCTACCAGCCTAGAATGTTTGGACTTCATCTCATAGCACATTGAGCCCTGGTGAGAGTTTGCAGAAGATATAATCAAGCTCAGTTTTAAATGCTTTCTAGTGCCTCCTAAATGGTTTCTGAGATTGATGATACATGTTCCTTCTTGATTTATGATAATAGTGAGATGAAATCAAAGGTGGACCAACTTTTTCATGGGAGGAGGCAACTGTCCAAAAATTCCACAAACATCTCTACCAGTGCTTGAAATTTTACATTTACTGTCATTCATTCTTTTGGGAAGAGCATTAGGAGTCAACCTCCCTTAGCCTCTTTCTGTAGGGGGCACTGCCAGGGGGGAAACATATTCTCCCACTTTTGGTGGTTCCTCTATGTAGAAGGTCCTTCCTTAGAGGAACAAACCACCTTGGCCTCCCTCTCTTTGTGTTACTCTTCCCTGAAAGAGAGGGAGGGTCTTACTTAATTTATGAGCCTTTAGATAGGATGGTATCTCATTTGTTCTTGGTTATGAGAAAAGTTCTGTTGGGTTGTCTCCAAGGAAGAGCCTGTCATTTTCCAGCTGTACTTGTCACTGGTGAGTGACAGTGACACCAGACCTAAGCTATGCCTTCAGATAGAGCTTTTCATCTATATTGAAGATAATATTTTCATCTTCATCTACCAGATTCCTGTGTCAACCTCTGAACTGTTTCAGAACTCTTGTGGTGAATAAGGATGCTATTTATTAGCCCCTCAAAAGCCAACATGTATGCATAGAGGCTGTTCCTAGTAATTGGAAGAGCTCTGCTCATCCCTCCTACCCCTGAAAATCATAGTCTGACACAACAGGAGAGAATGCAGTTGGCTCATCAGTAAACACTTCAACCACTCATCAAGTGCATAAACCAAGTCTCCTCTGAAAAATTAAATCAATGCAAGAGAGCAGGAAGGAAAAAAGAGGAAAGCAAGAGAGAAAAGGGACTCAGAAAGAGGGGGACTGAATTAGCGAACCAGGGTTGATTTCCTGAAATAGCTGAGGGCATGGTGCAAGTTTTACTTTTTTTTTTTTTTTTAACAATTTTTCCTTGCTTCTGGACTGACAAAGCCTAGTTTTATGTTTTTCTGTCCTGTGAGCCCAGAATTTACCACAACGTACCAATCAGTTTCATAAACTTCCTTTAAAAGCAGTAACTTATGAGTGTAATTTTCCATTCTGCTTTCCAGTGTGCTTGGATGCCTCAGGGAAGCTCAGCAGGCTGTGGAGGTATCAGCACATCTCTTTCATGGAGTCCAGCTGCAGGGACTCCCTCATCTCTGATGGCTAGTGATAGCTTACTTCTCTCTGCCTGCCTTGAGGAGCTTCTGAATCCACTCCAGGGTCAGGCTCCTCCTCTGTAGCCCTTCCTTCAGAATTCCAAGAGCAAGATGTTACCAACTGCTAACCCATTATCCAATCCCAGCTGTTAGATAGAGAGCCTACACTTCCAATTCTGCAGTAGTGAGACGGTTTGGTAGTCATCCAACTCAGATGACCTGAAGGAAGGATGAGAATGAAGCTGTGAGTCAGAGAGGCAGGAATGTGAAGGCAGGGTAAGGATCTCAGAGGGTTTTATTTATTACACTGGGAACATCAGGCCTTGGGACAATGACTACTCAGAATTCAAGAATGATTAGCTTCTGCAGCCTCCAGGTAAGACCGAGTATAATTTAATAGACACAATAAGATGATTCCTAATCCTGGATACACGTAATAGAAATCTCCACTTGGATGTCTAATAAGTTCTTCAAGATTAAAACATTCAAAATAGAACTCTTGACTTTATTCTCTTCCACTCAAACTTGTTCTTCCCCAATCTTGCCCCCTTATTTAGTGACACCACCATTTACCACAATTTACCAATTTAGTGATGTAACCTCAGTTCTCATCTTCTGAACACACCATGCTCATGAACTATTCTTCATCAAGCCCTGTGATTTTCCTCTGAAAATGTATCAAAAATTCTACCACTCCTCACTATTTCCATGGCTTCCATCTGGACAAGTCACCTCCCTCCATCACCTGGACTATTGTGACAATTCTTACCTCATTTTCTCATTCTACTCCTGTACTTTTAAGAGTAAATGTCAGAGAGCTCTCCTAATTACTAGGCTCACTCACAGTGGTTTCACTACAGTCAGAATAAAATCCAAACTTCTTAGGTAGCCTGCAAGACCCTAAGTGTGCCGGCCCTTGTTTTCTGCTACACCACGCTTCTCTGTTTATCGAAGCTCCAAACTCATTCCCACCTCTGCTCGGAAATCTCCTCTAGATCTTTGTATGGACAGCTCCTTAACATCATTCTGTAGTCGACAAACCCGTCACCTCCTTAGAGGACTTGCTTGCTCAGCACCCTTCCAATCCTCTGTTATTCTCTATAGTGTTTAACTTATTCTATTTTCCTCATCACTCTATCTGAAAATGTATTCATATGTTTACGTGCTTATTCAAGCCTCTTTTTGCTAGAACAAAGGGCAAAACTTTTGTTTGTCATTTTTACCATATAGTGCCTAGATATCAGTCTGTTCACAGGCCTGGATATCATAGGTACTCATTAAATTGTTATTGCATGGATACATGAATATCAATGGCTAACAAGCACCTATTTTGTATCTGGCACTGAACTAGGTATGCATTCTGTTTCTTTTTTCAGCTATTGGTCAAGGATTGGGGGATCTAGACCCACCTAGTGGGTTCCTCAGCTAATGGGTTCCCTGTGAAGACAAGATGTTTGAATTCATCATGAGGTCAGTGTCAATTTGGAGGCACTTTGGGGAAAAATTGTAATTTTTAAAATTATAACACAGCCTCCTCAATTGTTGATGATCCCCTACTGTTGATAGAATAACAGTAAAATCCACTAGGCTGACATTCTCAGATTGACTATGGTGTCTTCCTCAATCACTTCATGTCTCTGGCCCCCTCTCTAGCTGCACTGGACTCCCTTGAACATACCATGCCTTTGACTTGCCTTCACTTATGCTGTTCTCGTGGCCTAAAGTATCCTTTCCCTATCTTGCCACCTCATGAGATCATATCCATCCTTTAGGAGCTAGATCAAATGTCATCTTCTTTATAAAGACTCTCTTGCTTTCTTCCCTCCCTAACCTGAATTAATCACTTCCTATTCCACGCTACTTTAATACTTTCTTCATCCTGCTACTATAACATGATACTGTGTTACAACCAGTTGTATCTCTTATTTTTATCTCTTATTTTATATCTCCCAAAGTGCCTAGCAGAGGATTTAGCATAGAGTATTGCATTAGTTTGCTAGGCCTGCAGTAACAGAGTACCACAAACTGGGTGCCTTAAAAACAGATATTTATGTCTCACAGTTTTGGAAGCTAGAAATTCAAGTTCCAGGTGCGAGCAGGGTTAGTTCCTTCAGAGGCTGTGAGGGAGAATCCATGCCTCTCGTCCAGCTTCTGGTGGTTTGCTGCCAATCTTTGATGTCATTTGGCTTTTAGAAGCATTACCCCAATGTCTGCCTTTACCTTTACATGGAGTTCTCCGTGTGTGCGTGTCTTTTTCCATATCCAAATTTGTCCTTTTTTAAAAAAATACAGATATCAATTATATTGGATTAGAGCCCATCCTAATAACCTCTTTTTAACTTAATTACACAATAGACCCTATATTCATAAAGTCACATTCTGAGGTTCTGAGAATTAGGACTCCAACATATCTTTTATTTGTGGGGGGGTACAATATGACTTATAACAACTGTTTACCTCAAAATACTCATTAATGAGTTGATATGAACTGAAGTCTGTTGTGAAAAAAGCACCCATTTATATTCTATATTATTCTCTAGGTTGACTTTATGAAGGACAAGGTTTGTGTCTGATTTACTTTTCTATTCTCAGTATTTAGCTCTGGGTATGGCATACTGTAGTTTCTCAATAAGTGAATGACTGACTATATATTTATTCAGGTACCACTTTTCTTCAAGAGAAACCTGGCATAACAGAAAACTCCAAAGGCTCTACAAAGATAGAATTCCACAAAGTGGTAGTTGAGTTCATGCAAATTGGCCTAACATTTAGTATAGTATTTTTCAATGTAGCAGCAATAAGATAAAGTATACTTTATACTCAATGAAACACCTACATAAGTCAGGTATTGAGGCCAAGCTAAGATCATAATAGCTAATCCATATTTTCTCATTGACCTCACAATAGTCCTTTGAGGTAGGTACCAGTATTGGTCCCATTTTGTGGATAAGGAAGCATGATAGATGCGATATAGTTAGGTATCAGGTGGTCCAGGGTCACGTAGCTGGTGTATGGTGGAGCCAGGATTTGAGTCCAGCCCTGAGACCAAAGCCAATGTAGTTAGCCACCATGAAACTCTGCCTCTCTGTTTGTATTTTGCATTATGTTTTGAGAGGTTCATAAGTTGGAAGGGGCTTCGAAGATCATATCAATCAACACCCCTCTCAATGCAGGAGCCCATACTCTAACCTCCAGGACCAATGATATCCCTGTAGTATTTCTAGGCTGAAATTCTGTTTTTTGTAAAATGAAGAAGTTGGGCTCTATAGTCTTTACTAACCTAATCCAATGATTCTATGATAATTTGAACATACCTAGGGAATGCTTTACTCTGAGAGATCTGGTAGCAAGCCCCAAATAAAAGAAAAGTCTATAATGAATCAACATTGGTTCCTCTGCAGTTCCTACCCTTTTCTCCTTATTTGGTCTTCTGAATAATCCCTCCTTCCTCCACATGACAGCTCTTTATAGACAAAAGCCTTTCTTTTGACAGTGGCTTCAAGGACTTTCCCACATTGGTTATTCTTCTCTAGATGAGTGCTATGTTGTCAGAGAAATCTATCTTAAAATCTATAAACTGGAGGGTCTGAGGAAGTTGGGTAGCTTAGTGGCTGCTACCCACAAAGCTGTTTCTTCAGAGCAGTGGCCTCAATTCTGTCTCTCTTTGAATGCTATTAGATATGCAGAGCCCCTCAAAAGGAATGAGGCCAGCCACTCTCCCTGGAGCCATGCCAACAATGTGAGGCAACCACTGGTGGGCTGGGTGCTTTTAGGAGTTAGGACTCCAACCTATCTTTTTTTTAGAAACATATTCAACCCATAACAAGTATTTGCCCCAGAAATACTTACTAATAAGTTGACATGAGGCTCTGCCATGCCTCAGGTGCTTGCTGGAATTTAGTCTACCAGAACCCTTCACACGCACTCACTTCCTGACTCCTTTATTTCTAGCAATGACTCAGGCTTGCTCTTAGGTTCACCTTTATCTTGTCAGTAACCTAGTCAACTCCCAATTATTGTATTTCTTTAGAATATTCCCTTTGGGGGGGGGGCATTCACCCTTTCTTCCTCCTGCTACCTCTCTAGGTCAGACCCTGACACTTTGGTGCCAGGGTTTCCACTGGAGGCTCCATACTTTCCTATTTTCACCTTCTCTCTTTACTGTTGCCAGATTAACTCTTACGACACAAGGTCATCCTGCAACTTCTTAATCACCTGCCATATTCATTGTCTGCCTATCAGTCTGTGGTC
Source organism: Pteropus vampyrus (assembly GCF_000151845.1). Taxonomy (NCBI): domain Eukaryota; kingdom Metazoa; phylum Chordata; class Mammalia; order Chiroptera; family Pteropodidae; genus Pteropus; species Pteropus vampyrus. The sequence goes on along the minus strand of NW_011888996.1, from coordinate 2,277,603 downwards.
AGAGCCTTCTTATCTAACTGACCCACCTCCCCATGGATCCACAAGTGCAGGGCTCATTCCAGTCTCTTTCTTAATTTATATACAGAGATCAGAGCACCGACAATTTACCCAAAACATGCTTGTTAATAAATTGATATCAACTAGAGCCTTTTGTGACAAGCAAGCATCCATCTGTTTTCTGACAGTGAGGAAAGGACACATTTATATTCTCAGGAAGTCAAAAGGACCAAGTATGGCTGAACCACTTTGATTCTGAACATAATTCTTTTGCTCATTAAAAATTCTGGTTTGAGTCTTTAATTAAAGAAAACCATGTCCCCCGAATTAATTCCAATCCCAAAGAAATTCTTCTAATTTTACCAACTCAGAGGAAGATATTAAAGATCCTGACATCTCTCAGGTGCCAATTCCAGATGGTGAGAATGAAAGATTATTAAAAGGTTATTAAAAGTAAAAAACTCATGCGAAAACCCAAAGCCATCATGTCATTCACTTCTCCATTTAATTGGAGAAGTGAATGACATGATGGCTTTGGGTTTTCGCATGAGTTTTTTACAGGAGTATAAGGATCAACTCCAGCTGTGTAGTAGTGTGAGGCAGCCCCAGGCACGACATTAAAGTTCCCACTTACCTGCAAGTCAGTTCCAGGAGAAAGATGTTAGATTCACTTTTCTTTTCAATAGCAGATATATTTTTTAAATGACTTTGGGACCAATTCCTATTTCCTCAGTGAGAGTCTGTTCCCACAATGACATCTCAGGACTCTCAGGAGCATCAGAGACCAAAATACCCAGAAGCAAATGCCTTGTATTATTTCTTACCATTGTAAGCCATTCCCAAGGCACAAGCTCTGGGCTCCTTTCTCTGGGCCCAGCTCGAGGAGAGTGAGGGCTTACAGCTGGGAACCATGGACAACTCAATCCACAAAGTCATGGCTGTGAGGGAAGTGAGAGAGCTGGTTTGTTTTTCAGAACACATCGGTCAGCCCAGTCTCCATTTTCCTTTTATCTGTGACACGCATTTCCATGTCTTGCAGAAACTTTGGCAAGCTCTTGGTGTAAGGGGTGAAGATTAGCATGGATGGATGACATATAGAAGCTAGTACAAGAAGCACATTTATTTAATCTCAATGGTATTTGGGGCTTGAACAAAGTATAATAGTTAAGCCTTTTAATTGCCAAAATAAACGCTTAAATATAGATGCTAAGTGGAAATCATAACTTCATGCACAGGCCATGTGATTCAGTGGAATATTCATTGATTCATTTGATTAATATTCATTAAGACTGGTATGTGCCGGGCATGTAGCTTAGTGCTGGAAATATACTTAGTAAATGGGAGAAATTTGATAATTATTGAATTGAGTATGTATGCATGTGTGTGTGCATGCGCACACACGAGCGCACACGCGCACACACACACACACACACAGTATTTACATTCATATAGTCTCCTTTTGACACCTGGAGACTGTTGGCCTGAAGTACCAGCTGGAGTTGCTTGTTTTTGCTTTGACTATCTGATTTTCTTTATTTACTCCCCCTCCTCCCGATTTAATTTGATGTTGCTGCTATGAAAAGCTTAGATGTTGAGAGAGAGGTGGAAAATGAAATGTGTATTTGGTGTAAGACATTTATGTGCATATCTGAGCTGTTGATTTAATGAGATGACATCCAGATCTGCAAACTGAATGAGAAGGAAGAGAGAAGGGAATTACAAGCTGTCTGGATAATTAAAGATTTGTTTAACTATCACTAGGATTCCATTTCATGCTTTTGTTTTTATAATTAAAATTATTTCACCACTGGGTTAAAACCTTATATCTTAAGTGTCACCCAGAAGCAAATTTTTGCAATTGAGTTGTTCAGAAAAGCCTTTGAAACACAAGATTTACCAAGGAAATAATAAAATACAGGCACAATAAATACATAGGGGCAAATCCAAGGTGGTTGATTAATGTTTAAAGATTATTGAAATGTGCAGTGAAATATGGGGTAATCTAGTGGATATGGTTTATTGGTGAAAATTTTAAAACACAGGGTGTTTTAAAATAAATAAAACACAACTTTGATTAGTGTGTGTACCTTTCATAACAGAATACATAATCTTGAAAAAATACTGGAGTTCCCTTTGAGGTATAATGGTTTAGCACAGATTTTTCATTTGAAATTAGTGTTTACTCTCAGCCAGAGAAAACTCCCAGATGTTTTTTCTCCATTGGACCATGTATTTAACTAGAAGCCATAATGAGAGAGCACTATGTGTGTGCACAATGTGTGATGTGCTATTGCTCATACATGAGGCTTATACTAATATTAACTATCATTCGTTAAGGGTTTGTCTTGTGCCCGGCTCTGTGTTAAACGCTTCGAAAACTCATTTAATTCTGAGGAAAGCCCTGTAGGTATTTTTACGCTCGTTTTACATTAGGAGCCTGCTACCAAATGAAGTTTATAAGTACCCTGCCCAAGGTTACTTATAACCTGGTTCCACCCGTCTAACCCTCACTCCTGTGCCCTCAATTACTGAGCCTACCCGGTGCCGAGTGGGAGGCATTTGCGTAGGGATCCGTCTGCTCAGCCTTGCCTTCTGCGTTAACCAGGTGTAGTGCGATTGGAAATAAGCGGTGGTCACCAGCAACTAGCACCTCAGCTTCATGCTCTGTAAAGTGGGAATCATAATTCCTATTACTCACAGAGTTGTTGTGAGTCTTAAGTGAGACAGCACATAAGAAAAATGTTGCAAAGTGTAAGGAGTCAATGTAAAAGTTTTGCAAAGTGTAAGGAGTCAATTATACTAATGTAAAATTATATGCTAATTTTATTATGACAATAATATTAATCAGTCAATCTTCACAAAGTCAGTGGATATAGTTATTTTTTCTGTTTCTCAAGTAGACAATGTTTTACTGGCTTTTTCAAGTTTAAAAAACAGGAATGTGTGTAGGAGTAAAATCCTTTGCCCGTGATCCCTTTTCCCTGCAGCTCAAATCAGAGGCCCAGTCATCCCTGCAGATGGGGAGTTTTGTTTAACTGAAAAAACGGCTTGGCACCTGAAAAGCATTCTTTCCTTTGCCATAACTATTTAAAGCTCTGTTGTCATTGGAAGTACTTTCTTTGAGTGTTCACTGCTGAACTCCGCCCACACCCATTCTTTAATTTCTTTTTCCCCACAATAATCCTAAGGTTTTTAAAGAGGAACTTTGGGATTTTTTTCTTGCCTAAAAGAGATATTTATTTTATCTTGAAATTTCAAGTGACTCACTGTAGCTGAAAGAGAGCCATCTAGAATTCTAGACTGCTGTAGTGCTGAATAAATAATAAGTGACATGTCTAGAGTGATTTCTCATATGGATGGGCAGAGAAGAACCTTCATTCTAAGAGTCTGAGTGAGTTGTCAAGGCTCTCATGGCTCAGAAGCAGGAGATAAAGTTCGAGGTAACTTTCCCTGAGACCAAGAGACTTAATGAAAGAACTACCTGGAGAAACTTCTAGAAATTCATGTCTATTCAGTAAATATTTGTTGAGGCCCAATCACATGGAAAGAACCATGTTAGGAACTGTAGAAATGCAAAAATGAGTAAGACACGGGCTTGTTTGCAAGATGCTGTTTCACGGTTAGGAGGAAAAGGCTAAAATACAAGTACAAGCACAGTTGACCCTCAAACATCAGAGGGGTTAGGGGCACTCACACAGTAAAAAATCCACATGTAACATTTTCACAACACTTGAGCTCACCTCAAAAGCAATAGGAGGTAGCTATGAAATTATTACAGTAGCACAATATGTACTACAGTTAATTTTGTGCAGTTGTGATTTAAAACTATATCTTTATATTTGTTTATATTTCTCTCTACTGCCAATGGTTCCATGTATGGTCTGTGTTTGTGTGCATAAGTTTTAATAAATTTTTACTTTTTATAATAGATTTGTATGTATTTTATCGTAATTATGTATATTTTACGGTAATAAGCGATAAAACAGACTAGTATCTTATATATATTTTATACATTTATGACATGCCTAACTTTTTCTTGGTTTTTGATATTTCTAGTCTACATAGTTTTTCTGTTTTATCAAATCATCACAAATCTCCAAAAATTTTTCCAGTGTATTTATTGAAAAAAGTCCACATGTAAGTGGACCTGCGCAATTCAAACACGTGTTATTAAAGGGTCAACTGTAAGTATAAAATAAAGTAGACTATAACTTGTGTCATAATAAAGATACAACATGTTGGATTAAGAAGAGACCTAGATCACATCCTATTTTGGGAAATAAAAAAAAGATTCCATGAAGAAGCTGGGACACTGGCAACTAAGAGTGGTTCAGTTGGCCAGAGGCTGGGTTCCTGCAGGGAAGGAGTGAGAAACAAGAGGGAAAGTTAAATAGTTCAGGTGACATCGCAGGGGGTCTTCAATATTAGGCCCTTGAGGGAAACTGACAGAGGAGCTGGTCCTCAGGATTATCTCCTTTTCCACATCCATTTCAGGTCTTTAGCTAGAGTTATATTAAATCCACATCTTTTGTGGAGTGCTTTAAGTGGATTCCTTGTATAAAAGGTGCATGACCAAAGCTATTCTTCTCCTTTTGTTATTTTCCCTTTATTTGTTTTATCTACCCTTTCCAGAGCTCAACATCAGAACTATGAGTGTGTGACAACTGGCTACACTATTGAAGACAAAGGCACTCCTTGCTCAGTCCATTTGAAATCTCTTAATGTTGGTTGCACAATCCTGTAATGATTGGACTGGATCAAGGCTTACTTCAAAAAAACAGAGAGGAGGTTCCTCAGATTGTTGGTTTTCAACTCTAGCTGTACATTAGAATCACTCAAGGAAGTTTAAAAAATGCTGATCTTTCGCCCCCACTCCAGGTTACCAAATCAAGATCCCTGGGGCTGGGGCTGGACATTGGCATTTAAAAATTTCCTCTGGTGAATCTAATGTATGGGGAGAGTTAGGAACCACTGTTTTAATAATTTCTGCCAGGAAACAGAAAAATTCAGCAGTCAAGGAACCCAACATTCCCTACTTTGATATCTTTTATTGAATTTGGGGTAAAATTCAAGAGTGTAATCTTTCAGGCTAAGTTCCTATCCAAGTGTTGTTTACAGTAACAGCCAGAAAATAGCCTTGCTGCATGGAATGACAAGGATAGCATTTGCTCAACACAAGGACCCAGGCAGGCTAATGTCAAGATTGTGACTTCTGACAAATTGCTGCCTTTTCTTCCTGAACATTTGTATCACTACACAGTGACTTCAGAATTCACAATGTAACTAGCACTTCCTTCTCTCAACACGTAACATCGATTAGGCAATTGGGGGAGCTGTGCCCAGCTACTTGAAATAGATTTTTCTGCCCAAAGAAAGACTTTTATTAAGCCCCACAAAATAAGAAGTCTTGTTTCTAAGAATTTGATGTTTTTTGCCTTGAATTACCTGGGTAATTTCTTTATGTACTCCATTCTGTATACTGACTTTTCCTTGGATCAAGAAATCCAGATAAAAAAAAATAGAGCATCAAATATTATGTATGTCCTGCTCCCATGGATTGTAAAATGAAGGGAATACTCGTCACAAACACCAATTCATGGGAAGAATCTGGTCCAAAGTCAAAAATTGTTTTGGTTTCACCATTGTCCTGTGGAAAATTATCTTAATGTAATGATAGCCTTCAAGTACCTTATTCAGCAAGCTATCCCAAACTGAAGACTACACTTCCCAGATTTCCTTGTAGCCAGGTGTAGGCATGTCATTAAATCTTGGCCCATGAGATATAAGCAAAACTGATATGTGACATTTCCAGGTCATAAACCTCAGATGGAAGGATAGTCCTCTCTCTTTCCCCTTCCTGCTGGCTGGAATGAGGACTCTGTGAAGTCATCAAGGACATACAGTTGAGGGCAACTTTCATGTGATAGTGAAATATATTCCCATCTTGTTTGAACCAGTATTGTTCTGGTTCTCTGTCACAGACAACTAAACTCATATCCTAAGTAACACATAGTCCCTCAGAATCTTAAGTAACATTACAAAAATCTTCCATAGGTACTTGGCTCCAGGAAGGGGGATCGGGAAGAAAACTTGACTTGCAACATAATGACTTCATTGCCTACTTTTTGTTAAAAGTAATCTAATTTGAGTATATAACATAGCTAAATAGAAATGGAACACAAGGAAACCAAACAGTAAAAAGGGTCCCTGAAACACAGGTGCACTAGGTTAGCCACCCTTGGTCATGCCAGACACCTCAACTAAGTAAGAGAGATAAACACATTAGAAACAAACCATTCCACTGAGAAGAACAAAATGATAGCCATATGATATATAATTCAGGATTCTAAAAAGGAGACATCTCCATGCTTCATGCACGATTCGCTAGGAATAATTTATTTAAAATAAGACATTACTTATGTCTATATGTTCAAAGTGTCTCCCAGAAAAGTTGGGTTTCTGAATTATGTGCATCAGTTGCCTTGCTTAAGTCATAAATTCAAAGCAAAAACAGAAATGTGCAAGGCATTAAAATCCAGGGAGCAATTTTAGCTGGGGCGGCGAGTCTCACACCATTCGTTATCAAGTTTGGCCACCACTTCTCCTCTAGGAGCTCCCTAAGCGTAGATCCTTTTGGATATCTATTGAGGGAAGGGGCTCAGCTCCATATTTCATAAGATTCACTTTATTTTTCCTCAGCCGCAGAGAAGGCAGTCTAGCACATGACATGTTTAGGAAAGAAAGTAATGAGCTGTCAGGATGGGCAGATTAGAAGCAATTGACTGGCTAGTCAGGATCTTCAGCCATGTTCTCGTCAAGGAGGCAAACTTTTCTGCGTCTCAGTTCTTCCGAGGAACTGTGTGTTATCCTCAGGGCAGTGGGTCCAGCCCAGTCATTCGGGTCATCTAATTCACTCACACTGGCTCTGGTTTGCTAGACATGTAAGGATTGAAGACATGTTTGAGATGTGGCCCTCCTGAGCCACCTCTCCTGCCTTGATTCCAGTGCACTCAGACATTTCATGAACGCCAGGTTTAACGAAACCTATGATACTGAGTTACATGAAATGAGGTGTTTGATTCCACCCAGAACTGTATTTGATGATACAATGTGAAGTTTTAAAATAATATTTTAGCACAAAAATGTGGATGTTCTTGTAAATGTCACATCTTTCCCAAGCACTTTGGTTGATTCATTGTTAAATGAAAAGCCTTAATTATATTTCTGCTACTCATTAATGCTACAATGTAGGGATATTCAGTCTCAGAGCTTTCTTAATGGTGATTTGTTGAGATGGCTCACAGATATCAGGGTATTATAAGTAATATAGAGATGATTTAAGTAAACGAGAGGTTGTGCATAGGTTATATGCAAATATTATCCCATTTTATGTAAGGGGCTTGAGTATCATAGGAGTTTGTATCTGTGGCAGTCCTGATATCATTCCCCCACAGATACCAAGGGACAACTACGTACATTTTGCCTCATTTCATCCTCACAAAGTACTATTTAAAGGTAGCGAGTATTTTCTCCATTTTTCCAAGGGAAACTAAGAGGTTGAATATCTCAGTTACTCAGTCAGAAAGTTACTCAGTCAGAAAGTGATGAGATATAGATTAATTTGTCCATTCATTTCATTCAGTCATTTATTCATCCTGCAGCTGGGGTCTACACTTTTATAAGCAATTACTTGTATGTACAGAGAAACATGTAGATTCTTTATTTTCTGTAACTTGGGACTTCTCACTGATGATCTGTGGCACAGAGTGAATTGCAGAGGTGCACAGATATTGATGCCGTCTATACTCCAGGCAGCTGAGCAGGGACAGGAGCATCCTTGCCAGTCACCTTGTCTGCTTTCCCCCATGTTTCATGCAAACATTACCATTTTCTCTGTGTGCCATCATGTGAAAAAAGTTGGAAGCAATGCTGTAAACTGATTTTTCTCTTGACACCACCCTGCTGGTGAAAAAGATGGGGAGGGTAGGTGAAAGAGGCAAATCAAACTGGAAAAGACTGAGATATTATTATACCATAAATTAGAAAGCATAAGCTTTCCAGTTTAATTTGCCTCTTTCAAGTTAGCTCAGTGTCTTTCATGTAAATGCTCAGATCTTTAGCATTTCTCCCATTCTCCCCTTTTCACTCCAAGATGGCTCCCAGCGTGGTTTGTTAGCTCACATATTTTGGATCCTTGTTGGATTTGGTTGAAGCATTGTGGCCTGATTGTTTCTGTGTACCAGCTCTGTACTCACAATGTCCACTGCTGGTGTCTGTCTCTGGATCCTGTCTGTCTCTGGATCACATGCTGGTATCAGTGGTTGCTGACTATGAGCCCTTCTTTTGCCTTCAGTCTTAAGGTCTCTGCCTTTGAGAGTCTCGTCTTCTCCACTCCAGGCCTTTTCATTCTTCTTTACCTCTTTTAACCTCTGAGCTCCCCACTCCCCAAGTGCATATGGGAACTTCTGAAATGCCTGTACATTATGTACCAGTCATGAAAAACCACCAGTGCTATCTCAGGCTATCTATCCAGACTCCTCCCTGTATGATCCTCACACTCAGCCAACCTAGGCCCCTACCTGGGGCCCTGCACTTTGGCTGTGTGCCCCTTCCACTGGCTATGCCCCTTCCCACTGGTTGTGCCCCTTCCCACCAGCCAGGAGTCCATGGAGCCAAGAGGATGTGCTCTTTTTCTAGATTACACATTAAATACCCTGAAATTCCCCGTGCAAATAGCTCTGAGGCTGCTTCCAGGGCTTTGCACACTTTTTCCCAGGCTGCCAATGTATTTGTACCTTGGCCCAGGATGGCCAAGGGGCAACAGATTGGAGGGTCTGTGGAAATGTGCATGACCCCCATTGTGGTGCAAAATGGAGCCAGGAATGGAAACAAAAAGGGAATCAGGTCAGGGGTCTCCAGTTGACCTCTTCTCCTGGTACCACACCTGCTCTTCCCTTTGCCAAGGTACACCCCTGCAATTATGCCCAACTGGATGCAGTGCCCCGCCCGATGTGAGACTTCTCTGAGAGCTTGCAGTACCCCCTCAGCTGTTCTCAAGAAGCTGGCCACTCGTTCTGGTGCTCTGGTTTCTCCATACATGTCTGAACATTTCCACTCCCACTAGCAAACTTCTATCCTTGCCCCAGTATTTTTGCCTGGTGGTTATGGATGTGGTGGTGGAGGGGGAGAGGGACCAGAAAGTGTCCGACTTTTTTTCTCCTTATCCTTTTTTCCCTCTGCACCACTACTTCTCAGAGTGGTCTCTACCTTCCTGTAGCTCAAAGTAAAACATGACAGCCAGACTTCAAAATTTTGCTTTTGATACCTAAAGGAAATTGTGTAGAATCTTACTTTCTCCAAAATATGACATCAAGCAGTGCTACTTTAACAATTTGACATTGGTACAATATCCAAGTATAGATCAGTGGGCTCATTTCATTGAACAAGGTCTGGATTAGTTTGGTTGTCCTCAAATCCATGTGTTAAGTTTTCTGTAGATACTCATCATGCACAGCAGAATGACAGAAGATAAAATAAATAAAACAAAACCACTGGTCCTTCTCCAGAGATAGCTTGAGAAGCACTGATCTAAATGGCACAAAGCTTGGAGTACAAAAGCTTATCGAAATTCTCCTTTTCTAGGTGGTATCTACTGTCCACCTAAAGGGGAAGATGCGTTGTGGTCCCTAGGCCACTGAATTCTTAGAACGTGAAAATAGTTTCATATCTCAATTAATTCAACGACTATACTATCTATCAACTGCATTTAAGTTACTTTGGGGTACTTGAACTCAGATCAGTGTTGTTATAAAGGCCATGCTCATTTCCCTAAATTGTAACATCTCTGCACGTCACAGTCTACTTCAGTTCCCACCTTCTCTCTCACAAAGTCATACTGTAATCTTCTAATCTGCCCTCACCTTTCTGATTCATTTCTCCAACCGATTGCCTTATCTTTTCTTCATCTGATTACTTGTTTGTTCTCAGGTTTGGTCATGGCTTTTATGGACCAGGAGTCCCTGCATCCAAGAAGGCCCAACACACCTGGAAGTAGATAGGCTCCGTCCTGCTGTTCCCAGGTATGGTCACAGCACAACTAGCATTGGACTTTGACTTTCTAAAAGGCCAGTAAACCACATGCTCCTATACGCTAAGTGATTTTGATGGTCGATGACTCTTAAGCCTGCAATTCTAGCCTAGACCACTCCCCTGAGCAGAAGACTCAGAGGCCACTTGAAGTTGGTTGACCTTACCAATCCTACATGACCTTGTGCAGACCATGTCCTCCAGGAAATATTCCTTAGTCTGCGGCTAATTTCAGTGCACTTGGCTGTGCTCCTGTGGCATTCTGTGGGGCTGTAGCACTGTAGAACCAACTGAGGCACAGTGGTGCTACCTGTGCCTGCCTGTGCTCCAGGAGAGCAGTGGTTCCGACTGTGGCTTCCAGAGCAGCAATCACTATCACCTGGAAGCTGGTTAGAAATGCAAATTTTGGAGCCCCTGACCTGCTCAATCTGAAGAGACGAGGTCGGGACCCAGCAATCTGTGTTTTAACAAGCCCTCCAGGAAATTTTGATTCTTGCTAAAGTTAGAGAACTACTATATAGAGAAATAATCTTACCTGCTAGACTACAAGCACCTCAAAGGCAAGGATTAGCCTGGTTCATCTTTGTGTCCCCAGTATCTAGAAAAGTTCTTATGTGCCTGGCCCATGGGGGACAAAGCTGTGGACTTGCTTTTCTTTTGATGATTTTCTGACCAGAACTGAGGAATGCCTGATTCTGGCCTCCAATAATGGCCCCTGCCCCTGACACCTAAAGAGTTTCTAAGAGAACAATAGATAAATGAGAATAAATAACTTCTTAATTAATAAGTGTGCCAGCTGAAACCAAGAGGAAGCTTGGTAAAGTCTGGGTGGGATCACGCCATTTCAGCTTGGAGCCTATGTTCTATTTTCTATTTACTCCCAAATTCAGACCCTGACTGATGCATGAAGGAAGGGTGTTTAAGAAAGAGGGAGTGATTGTGAGTTGACCTGAGAGCAGATCCTGGTTTACCTGTCACCCAGATGCATGCAAAGGTGAGATAGAAAAGAGAGGGTGGCTGCTCTTAAGGGCCCTGAGACATCTTTCCTACCCATTACATGGACTCAAAGAGAATCATAAGAGTGTTACTAAGTAGCAAAGCCTAATCTAATACTCTGCCAAAATTGCTTCCCCGGAGAGAGACAGAAAAATTCAGGGTGGCCCTGATTGATGTTTGGGGGCAAGTAACAGGGAGTTTGATAGGGATGGAGGAGAAGGGGCACCTGAGGACACAGGCATACATACATACGCAATGAGAGAATGATTCTGAAGCCTCTGTTGGACTCTGAGGATTTTCTTATCTATCCAGCCTCTTAGCCTAGAAGAGAGTGAGGATAGTTGGTGTGCCCAAGGAGCCAGCCCTTGTCTAGGCCCTATGAGCACAGAGTAGCCAGAAGCAGGGCCTATGAGAAAAAGGGAACAAAGGCTCTTGCTTTTAAGGACAGTGATCATTTCCTGCCTCTCAACTCCCTAACTTCCAGTGTTGGGCATGGGGAGGGCAGTGGGCAGAAGGCAGGCTTGGCTTGATGGAGCTGTGCTGTATAGCTGTACACTTCCCTAAGCCATAGAATGGTGGGGAAGGAAAGGGGAGGAGGTGTCTTAGCAGCAGGCATGCAGTGGGCAGTGAGGCCAATGCCTGATTAAACTGGGAAGAAAGAAAAGCAGGCAGAGAAATGGTTCTTTACCCAATCGACATTTGAGCAGTTTCAGAAACCTCCTTAACAAAGGAGGTGACAGTGAATTGGGTAGAAAGTTCAAGTCAACAGATAAGGAAGTTGATGCTCTTGTCGTGATTTTCCTGCAAAGGGTTTTTGTTATTATAAAAACATTTTTTTTCTGTTTAGAATTGCCAGCTGTGGTGTTCCTTTTTGCATTAAACATGCATTATTTTTCCTTAGAGTGATTAGACTAAATGAGAATTAATTTAGTTCGCTTAATGATGTACCAATTAAAAGTAGTGGGTTATGAGAAAAATTTTTAAATATATAATTTTTAAATATATAAATATGAAACAAATATATATATATATATATATATATATATATAAGTTTTATTTATATACATATTTTTTTCTGATATCTTAAAGTGCATGTTTGGGAGATGACTCAAATTTTTCTTCCTATGTTACAAATGAGAAGGCCGACTCAAGGAGGCTAAGTGGGCTGCCCATGGGTGATCAGTCAACTGTCAGAGGCAGCATTAGGTCTCAGTTCTCTTCTTGTTGTTATGGCCAATATACATGCTCTTTGAAATTCATGCAGCACAATCTTTGCCTGTGTTTCTGAGGCAAGTGACCTATTTCTAGGTAGGCTCATCCCAGAGAGGCCCTTAATGGATTTACCTCACTTAAAAGGAGGATCTCATTCCTTTTTCTCCCAAGTTGCATATATGATAGATGAAATTATTATCTCATCAGCTTAATTCACCCTCTTTTCATTTTGGAGTGTTGGGCTCTAGCTGTACTCGTTTCTACTGAAATAGAGTCCTTGCAGTGGTGAAGACCTCCCACTATGCCCTGGAGGGGTGCAACGGAGCCAGCGAGTGGTCTTCAGTGGTTGCTGGTTCCCATTTCTTGTAGTTATGGAATCTCAGGCATTCACAGAAATGCCACATAGGTCCCGGCAGCTGCATTGGTTCAGGGAGCCGGGTTTTTTAATCACCTCTTTCCTCACAAACTGTATGAATCACAAGGAAGCCCATTTTGGATTTCAGACTGAACGACAGTCAAGACAAGGTAATTCTAGATTAATTGGAATTTATTTGAGAGAGAGAAAATGGAGGCAGGAACTTCTATTCACTAATGAAAGCGAATGGCGAGAAATTAGTAGCAGTCCTCGCGGTCGATGAATACAACTTGGACTGGGGTCAGAGCTAGATTTAGGGAATTGTTGACAGTGAAGCTGCCCAGGTGCCAATCTGAGGATGAGAAACTTGGAAATATGGTGCAGAGTAACTCAAGTTTCCATGACACCTTCTATAACTGGCCTAATGTGAACTGATTTTACTCCCACTAAAACAGGCAAGATCTAGAGCAGAAGTTAATGACCCGCTCTGCACTGTCATCTCTGAAAATCTTTACAACATGTATGTGTAAATTTCATGATCTAGCTGGAACTAGCTCCTGTGGACAGTTGTGGAAGCTGACATTTGTACTGACTGGCTATTTTGAAACTCAGTAATACATGATATGGTACTGTTTATTGAGAATAACTAATTTATTTTAGAGTGATTTATTTTATTGTCTCCATTTTTACATGGTTAAATTTGCTTCTGAGGTGTTTTCTGATTCTGAAGACCATAATAATTAGTCTCTCATTTTTGAACATAGAAAAGAATGCAATTTTTATTAATAGAAAATGAGTTTCTCTTTACTTCCATAAAATAGATGAACAAATATTTAAAGATCATCAAATTGTTGATTGCTCAGGCCTCTCACACATCTAGGTAGGTATAAGTCCACCTACCTTCCCAGCTGGAGGTGTAGAATTGCATGTGGAATCAAGGACAGATTTTTTGCCAATGTCACAGAGAAAGAAATGACAAAAGCCAGTGACAAATCAAAGGAGGGAAGACAATGAAAAGTCTTACTGCACTGATTCGCATTTAGCCAAACTAGATTGCCTGAGAGATGTGGCCTTGAATAGTAAATGGAAGGACTGGTACTTGGTAATCTCATTGCTCTCAGGGTCCTAAAGGGGTCAGAATCAGATCCAACAATGGAATCTTTGGGTTGTTTGCAGTTTCAAAGTGAATGTCTGAACTCAAAGATTATTCTGAGATTTTTCTCTTACAGTAATGAGAACCAGTGCCTCTTTGGCACCTAAAAAAAGAATCAATTTAGAGAAAGATAGTAAAGGAATGCTATATTGCCCTATCTAGTTGAAAGTGGGTTCTAATGGGATGTCAGAAAAATAAGAAAATGGAAGAATGAGCGAAGAGTCAGGAGGAAAGATGTGTAAAGACACAGAAAAATCTCCCCTCACCCACTGTTTGTTCAAGAGCTAACTTAGGGATGACAATTTATTCAAAGACAATTCTCTACATTGCTGTAGAATCATGCAACCTCATTGGAGAGAGTCTAGATAAACACAAAGTCTAGTGATTACCGATATGTTATTATTTCCCCATGTTGAACATGAGAATTATTATTTTGTGATGGATTTTGGCATTTTCCTTTTGCCCTTTACAGATCTTTAATGCATTTTCAAATAAAAAAAATTCTCAAAGTCTTTCAGAAGCGAGGATTGTTTATATGGCAAAACTCACTCTCAACAAATATTTATAACTTAATGATACATTTGCATAAATCCCAGAAATTTTGTATGTAACAGGTGTCAGCTTAGTATATGTTTCATTGCTCCATTAAGCATCTACCTTTCTCTTGAAATTACTCCCTGTCTTTTATGGCACAAATACACTGAAGTGGTCATTTATTTTAAATTAACTCAGTGCTTGGCTAGAAAACGTGGCTCCCAGATGATGGCAAAATTATTCCAACAAGGTCGCCTTTGGGACTGTTAATCATAAAGTCATCTTTATAGGTCAGTGTTTTTCATTCCAAGCTGCCATGACTACATGAAAGATAAATGTCTGGCACTAGGCAAAGGGGGTGTTTGACCAAAAGGGTTTTATGGCCTGTACTTCTTAACATTCCATTTTCTTTTTTTTTTTTTTTCCTTTACTCACCGGTGTGACATGTGGAAAACAGACGCTTTGAGCAAAAAGGACATTCAAAGGTTCCCCTGTTTCAGGGACAAAATATAAACAGATATACTGGTTCATCAGTTTTCAGAATTTCTCATTTATTGCTTTCATTACAGCCTCCTGCTCTCACTACAGGAATAAGTTCTGTCTCTCGTTTGGGGATCTTTTTAGCAGAGTGAGTGAATAGATGAGTAGAGTTCTTTCCACTTAAGGATTTCGGACTCTTTCGGATCCAAATATTGCTTCTCTTGGAGCTTAGTCCCCAAGTTCTAAACCCAGCACCTTGGCTTTCCGCTAGAACAGCCCACAAAGGATGAGCTGCAGTGTTGGCTTTTGTGGTTTAGCTCATCATTGCTGGGATTTTTTTTATCAACTTTTCTCCCAGAGTTCCCTACCCCCTGGTTTTTAACTCTTAGTTCAGCCAGATAGCAGTGGGCACTGATAACTAAAGACAAGGATATAAAGAGCATGGCTTTGTTCCTGTTACCCTCTCTCCTTTTAAGGTGGATGATGTTTTACTGAGACTCTGGTGCTTGACCTTGGGTGCACTTAGAGTCACAGGTGGAGACTTTAAAACTCTTGACGACCACTTTAGTTCAAGATGGCAGAGTAGGAAATGATGTGCTTGCTTCCTCTCACAACTATATCAGAATTACAACAAAATTATAGAACAGCCACTCTTGAGAACCATCTGAAGACTAGCTAAACAGAACTCCTATAACTAAGAATATACAGAAGAAGCCACATCAGGATTGGTAGGAGAGACAGAGATACAAAACGGGCTGGTCCCACACCCATGTTTGGTGGTTAAGGATCGGGAGGGATATCTTGGCTGTAGAAGTCCCCACTGAAGAGCAAGGGGTTCTAGCCCCAGACCTGCTCCCCAACCCAGAGCACTAATACCAGGAAGATCTGACTGTGAAAATCAGTAGGAACCCAGGCATCTTCTTAAAGGGCCTAAACACAGACTCACTCACTCACAAACACTTGTCTTAAGTTCCAGAGTAGCAAAAACACCTTGTAAAGTGCCAGGGACATGTGGGGAGAAACTGAATTGTCTGGCTTCAGGGCGAGGGCTGGTGGGGCAGCTCTCCCAGGTGCTATCAGATGCCATTGTTCCTTTGTTGAACCCTCCCTGCGCTCAGCCTGCAGGCACAGGTGTGTGCCAAGTCTGAGTCTCTACTAACCTGGCTAACACTGATCTCACCCCATCCTGGTGATTCTCTGAGACTTTGCCCCACCCAATTCACAGAGCTGGCTGGAACTTCTTTCAGAGGTTAACCCACACAAGGGGCCAGCCCAGGCTTGTGTTGTAGGCTTTCCTAAAATCTCTCAAAGGTCCACAAACCCCAAATAATCAGAAACTGGCCTTCGTGTGCCCTGTGCCTCTTGCTAAGTGGCTCCAAGCTACACACTAGAGGAAGCTGGGCCCGGTTCACAGCATAACCGATCCTGGGTGCCTGTAAGCCAAGCACAGGCAGCTACTAACTTAAAGATCACTTTATATCTCCTACCAATTGGCTCCAGTCCAGATGTAGGCAGTGGCTAATCTTGGCCTGCACCAGAGCCCCTCCCACGAGGCTCAAGAACTAACACAACAGGTGGTTGGCTTCAGATCATACCAGAGCACCATCCAGTTAGTGCCACAAAAGACACAACCAAAGGATGGACTTGGCAAGCACCTGAGCCCTGCTAAAGGAAATCTCGCATAAAAACTTGTTCACTAAAGTCACAGCCATTTCTCATAGCCAGTTAGCGTGAGGGTTAACCTCACCCACTGACATGTCAACTGCAATCAAGGCTCAACTACAACAGGAAGACACACACAATCCGCATGAGGGACAAACCTGGATCACCTGGTTTGAATGAACAGAGAGATTGTGCCACTGGTCCCCATAGGATACCTACTGCATAAGACTACTCTGCCAAGACTATGAGACGTAGTAGCCCTACCTAATATATGAAAATGAACACGGGGAGGCAGTCAAAATGAGGAAACAAAGAAACACATACCACAAAAGAAAGAACAGGACAAAACTCCAGAAAATTAACTAAACAAAAATATAGGCAAGCAATCTACCAGATACATATTTGAAAACACTGGTTATAGGATGCTCAATGAACTTAGGGAAAGAATAGAGTGAGAACTTCAACAAAGTGATAGGAAACATAAAAGTGGACATAGAAAACAAACAAACAAAAAAACAGTCAGAAACAAAAAATACAACCGAAATGAAGAATATATTAGGTAGAATCAAAAGCAGACTAGATGAAGCAGAGGATCAAATAAGTGATTTGGAAGACGAAGTAGCAGAAAACACTCAATTGGAACAACTACAAGAAAAAAGAATTTAAAAAATGAAGATAGTTAAAGGGACCTCTGGGACAACATCGAGGGTTCCAACATTCATATCATAGAGGTACCAGAAGGAGAAGAGAGAGAGCAAGGAACTGAAAACCTATTTGAAGAAGTAATGGTGGAAAACTTCCCTAACCTGGAGAAGAAAACAGACATACAAGCCCAGGAAGTGCAGACAGTCTCAAACAAGATGAACTCAAAGAGGCCCACACAAAACATGTCATAATTAAAATGCCAAAGGTTAAAGACAAAGAACAAATATTTAAAAAAGCAAGAGAAAAGCAAGAGAAAAGCAGTTAGTTACCCACAAGGGAGTTCCCATAAGACTGGCAACTGATTTCTCAACAGAAACATCGCAGGCCAGGAGATCGTGGCACAAAATATTCACAGTGATGAAAACCCAGGATATACGACCAAGATTATTTTACACAGCAAAGTTATTGTTTAGAATTGAAGGAGAGATAAAGAGCTTCCTAGATAAGAAAAAGCTGAAGGAGTTCGTCACCACCAAATCAGTATTATAAGAAATGTTAGAGGGACTTTTTAAATAAAAAGAATAAATAAGAAAATATTGCAAAGAAAAAAAGTTCTTACTGACGAAGGCAAACACATAACAAAAGTAATGTATCAAACAACACCAAATTTAGCACAAAAGCTAAAAGGCAAAAGCAGAGCGATCATGTGTAATCACAACAATAAATTAAGGGATATTTGCACACACACAAGAAGTAAAAACTAATGACAAAAAATTAAACATGGAGAGGATGAATAATAATGGTAATAATTATAGAATATATTCAAACTTAAGCGATTATCAACTTAAAATAAACTGCTATAAACAAAACTTGGTATGTACGAAGCATATAGTAAAAATAAACTGAAAATTTACAAGAGATATACAAGAAATAAAGAGAAAAAAATCCAAACTCAACCCTACAGTGAGTCATCAACATACAGGAGAAGAGAGCAAGAGAATAAGAAACAGAGAACTATAAAAGCAATCAGAAAATAATTAATAAGTGTCAATAACCACATATCTATCAATATTTACTTTAAATGGAAATAGATTAAATCCCCCAATCAAAAGGCAAATAGATAAAAAAGAAGTGGTACATAATACAATGGAATATTACTTGGGCATAAAAAAGAGTGAAGTCTTACCACTTGCGACAACATGAATGGACCTAGAGGGTATTGTGCTCACTGAAATAAGTCAGACAGAGAAAGGCAAATATCATATGATTTTGCTTATATGTGGAATTTCAAAAACAAAATAAACAAATAAGCAAGACAGAAGTGAACTCATAGATTCAGAGAATAAATTGATGGTTGCCAGATGGGAAAGAAGTTGGAGACTGGGTGAATAAGGTAAAGAGATTAAGAAGTACACATTGGCAGTTGTAGAATAGTTATAGAGATCTTAAGTATAGCTTAGGTGATATAGTCAATAATATTGTCATAAACTATATGTGGTGTCAGGTAGGTGCAAGACTTGTTGGGTGGGGGATCACTTTGTAAGTTATATAAGTGTCTAACCACTATGCTGTACACCTGAAACTAATACAATATTGAATGTCAACTGCAATTGAGAAAAAAAATCTCTTGATGGCCAGACCCAATTACATCAAAATGGCTAAGCCCAAATACATTAGAATCTCTATACTGGTACCTAAGCATTAATTTTTAAAAAGCTTTTCTGGTAATTTTTAAGTGCAGCCAAAGCTGAGAACCACTGTCTTAAGTGTATATGACACTTCCTTGGTGTACCCTAATGAGAAAATATTGACTGGTTCTGATTTCATTCCCTTGAAATAAATCAAACCTGAAAAAGACTGTCTGAAGTTGTCACCTGAGTGTCTCTGAAACTTGGACATTGAGAATCTCTGCTCTTGAAACTCTAACCTTTAAAAAGACTGAAGACTTTTAAAATGAGAGTCAACAGTTTTTCATTACTCGATTAACCACTTAAAGCTATGGTCATAAGTTATGGAGTGTTATCAGATGTTGCTTAGAAATTGTTTATTGATCAATTTGCATATATGCAATTATATTGTTTATTATAATTTGTTTTTATAGGCATATTTTCTTCATATTCATATCCTGGGAACACAGAAAGACAAGTATGATGCTATAACTGAAGGTGAAACCTTTTCTTTATTCATGGGCTCAGCTGTGAATTCATTTACAGTCCATACCCTCTCCTGCAAAAACAAAATTAACAAAGCAAAAAATTTTCAAGAAATTTATTTCAAGCTCAGAAAATTGTTTTACATTTGATAACTTCAAATGTACTTAGATGCAACCATATTGTTAATTATCATTATTTTTCTGCTGTGATTAGATTCGTTTTTCTGCCCTTCAAACAACCAATTTTTGTATTACCTGTAGAAGGCTTATAATGGATTTGTTTTATTAAGATGATCACAATGAGTATATGAGCTCTCAGTTCCAGAAAATAGAGTACAATTTATTGGCCAAGTGTCTGGATAAGCACAGACTGGTTACCTTAATATTGATTAACTCATCAGTGTTATCACTGTGACATGTGTTAGCATCAGTGAGGAAACAAGAAGAAATGGCACAAACAGTCCATAAGTTAACTTGTGAATTCCATTGTCATTTTTCACTTTTTAGTAATAGAGAAAATCTCAGAATCAAAGAATTATAGAAAGGGAACCTAAGACTTAGTTAATGCTAAAAGGCAAAAAGATCTTACCTCGCCAACGTTGAACAATTGGTAGTGATTTCGTGGGATGTTGTGTTGAGAAAGAGTGGGACAACATCCGGGCTTAGCAGAAGGAGCACCCCTGTCAATAGTGATGTCTGCAACGGGAATGTGAGAGGAGGGTAATGGCCGAAGATGGGTCATTATTTGCTGTACCATATCAAGTCCAACTCCCTCCCCTCGTATCAGTGATTCTCAACATGGTTGCATACTGTGATCATTTAGGAGGCATAAAAAAAAATCCCAATGCCCAGGCCACACCCAGACTAATTAAATCAGAATATTTGGGTGCAGGGCCATGGTGATTCCCTTGTTATTTCGAGGTTGGAAATCACTTTCTTATAGAAAAGGAAACAAAGGTCAATCCCAATGCCATATAGTTGTAGGTAGAGGATGTTTACCAGATTATTTCATAATTCCTATACATTCTTTTCTTCACCATACCTTATTGTCACCATCATGAATCTTTATGCAAACACATGAATAATGGCACATTGATTACTTGATCTGTTGACTTTTAGAACAGTGGTTCCCAACCTATGAGAAGTAAGCATTGACTCTCTAGACTAAATGAATTATAAATGGTCATACTTTGAAATTACTGTTTTGGAAATATATGCAGAAGGCATTTTGATGAGTAAAATACAAATTTATTTAGAAGAATTGCTGAATTTAAAGTAGCTTTTGACCTTTTGTGTTTTCTCAATGGATGACACTGTCATGTTGGAGTTGGGCACTACTGATTTAGAGCTAAGAAGTGTGTGAAGCAGTGAAGATGTGAAGACCTCAGACTTTCACTAGGACTAATGAAAAGACTCAGTAATTGGCTGCAGATCAGCTTAGATACCAGTGCTGCTGGCTTGTCTATTGTTGTTGACATGCACAAAAATGAGAAGGTTCTTTCAAGACACATGTGGCTCAATATAACCTGACTCTTTGGGTACCAGAAAATGACACCCTTGAGTCTGATTCAGTGAGAATGCCAGTGATACCTTAGCCTGGAAGTATTTGAGACTCTTTTAGGTCAGCAGCAAGCCACCCAATAGGAGAATGTGGCAGAGTTCATGATTATGTTGTTTGTCATTGTGGTTCTTGTTTTTGTATAAATGTTCATTTAGACAACTGCACTTCATTCTAGCTGGAAAATCTTGTATAAATGAATTTTTCTCCCTATGATCCAATTTCCTAATCTCTAAAAAGAAGGAATTAATGTCCCTTCCAATTCTAAGAAACTGTCTTCTAAAGACCCATAGTTGGATAGTTTTTATTCTACAGATGAGGACCTTGGAGTCAAGAGATGTGTGAAGCAACTTCCCTAAGATTATACTTAGTTATTAGAAAATAAATAAGAATTAAGTTCTTTGACTTGACAATCTATGTTTTTTTTTTTTTTTCTACTAACAAGTCTAAATGAAAACCCTTGGTCTGTAGTGAAATTTGTAAGGCTCCCCTGTAATTCTCTATGTCCTTCCTTAGGCCTCTGTTAAAGGATGCTCTTAAGACTGCTGTGAATCCAGAGGCCTACACCCATTTGGCAATCACAGATGTGCATTCTTCTTATTACCCCTGGAGCTGGACTGGGTAAGGGGCCCATGGTATCTTCTCTAGGGTTAGCCCTTGAGCAGGAGCTGGTAATGAGACATTTAATTCTGTAAAACATTTATTTATTGAACTCCTACTTACTATATGTCAAGAACTCTGGAGCACAAACAAGAATGAGAAAAGGTTTCTGACTGCCTGATGTGTGAGAGAAATAGACACATGCACAAACAATGACTATAAGGCAGATTGATAATTAAGGTGGTTGTGGCAGATGTGACTCATTGGCCAATTTAGCTTCCATCTCCAGACTCCTTGTCTGCCACCCTAACAGAGGCTCAATAAGTTATAAGTTAAATATTTGCTTTTCTAGTATCCTGTGCTACATCCTCCAAGCTGCCTTTATCATGAACAAAGATGCTCTGTGGTCTCCATCTTCTTACTCCTTTGTCCTACCTTTCCATTATCCAGAACTTGGGTGGGAAAAACAGATGCTATTTATGGGGTCTAAGTGGTATAGGTTGTGACCATAGAGATGGTCAGGGTTCAAATCATTCAGAGTCTCATGATCTTCATTAAGAGGTTTGGATTTCATCCTTACAGTAATGGAAGTCTTTGGAGAAGTGTATAAGCAAGAAAGAGCACTAATCAGATCTGCGTTTTGAGAAGTTCCTTCTGGCTGCCCCAAAGAGAACAACATAGGGGATTCTTAATTATGGGAGTATCTTTTTCTCTGTCTTCTGACTCTAAACAAATCATTTTAGGTCTTGGCTTCAGGAGATCTCAGAGCTGGCAGAGCTGCAGTCGGTAGTCCTGAGCACCAAGAAGGAAGAGTCAGAAGCAGCTCTTTTTCCACCAGCGTGGGATCTGGCTGAAGGGGGCAACTGTGGCTCTGTTTGACTCATCCTTCCCACCTCTGCGGTAGGCTAGAAATATACTCAGAAACATAGCTTACTTTGAACAGTGAGTGATGACCTTTTTCTTTTAGTTGATGCTAAAAAAATAAAAGTTAAAATGCATTTTCAGGTTTAGAAAAATACAGTTTGGGTGACAGAAGATAGATTGACAATGATTCTTTTCACTTCTAGTTGGTGTCTATCTCTGGATTTCTTGGTGAGATAGAAGTAGTTGCAGAAGATAGGGCAGGAAGAATGAAAAGGCAGCTTGGCTGTATGCTTGTCTGGAAGCGGGAGCACGCAACAATGGTGAGCTACGATCAGGGCTTGCAGAAAACAAACAGGGGACTGAGAAAGAATAACAGGGAGGACCTACTCCAAATAAGAGGCCAGGAAAGCCTCTTTGAAGGACTGATTTGTAAGCAGAAACTTGAAAGATAAGAAAATGAGCCGGCCCATGAAGTATGGTAAGGATTGGGGAGGAGTTGGTGAAGGATTAGGTGAGAATGAGCCAAAGGAAGGGGCCAGACTGGTGCAGTATGAGTTGGAGACACAAAGGGCCCCATTATAACAAACTGCAAAGCAACGTGGGAATATGTTGAAGAAACAATTGACTTAGCCAAAGGAGTGAGGCTGACCTAGGAGGGCTTCGGAAGACAGACGGCATCTGAAGTGGGCTCTAAAGCTTGAGTAGGAATTCTTCAGGCAGGGAAGGCAAATAAGCACATTTCAGGGGCAAAACAGCTTGCTAAAAGGCAGAGAGAGGTGAAAAGGCATGATCTGGAATGCCCAGCTTTTTCTGGGGTTCTTTAGGAAAAAAGTTAATACCATGGCCTCTTGTTATATTTCCCCATTTTGTGTTTTCTTTCCCTTGCATTTGTCTGTCATACATGGGTATCTGAATGTTTTCAGTGAAAATAAAGCTTAAATAATTTTATTTACTCTGCGTGCTATGAAAAGCCCACAGTGTTGGGTCAGGTCAGGTAGAATGCAACCAGAATTGTCCCCCAAATATTTATTTCCACAGCCTGTTTATTCTAGGTGGATTGAAAGAACTGTATTTTGTTGGTGCCAAGATTAGCTCAAATTCGAAAGTTGGTTCAAGTAGCAGAATGCTCAGATGCTCACACTAGGCCAGGAAGTCAAGACACTGTCAGCAAAGAGAAATTGAGAATAGGAAAACCTCCTGAATAATTCAGATCTCAAATGAAACATTTTGACTTCAATTTGTATTTCTGGGGGGATCCTTACTTCTTTCCCCTCAGCACTCCCCAACTCAGCACTGGGAGCCCAGTCTCAAAAGGGGCATCAATTATGAGCAGTCAGTTATTCGGTCTCATCTGCCATCATGCCCCTTCTATAGCATAGCCTGTTTATCTCAGAAGCCACAAGAAACCCCGCATTCCAGACCATCCCACATCACCCCTCTCTTGCTGTTTCAGCTCCTTTTCTGACTGGAGCTTGTACCCTCCCCAGTCTTCAAAACCCTTCCACTATACCTTCTGGACTCATGATCTGTCATCAGCGCAATCCCCTAGAGCCTCAAATTATTTTCTGAACATTTTCTTCATCTTCTTGCAGCCCCAACTGAAATGCGCTATTGTCCTCTCAAGTAATATTTCTTTCTTTTTTTCTCCCCTACCTCCTTCAAACGCTGGGCTTAGATGTAGGTGAGGTCTCCTTCCTGCTTCCTACTGCTGCTTCCAGTTCTTTGTTCTTTCCACTCTCTAAATTCTTCCAGTTCATTTGAAACACGTGCCATCGTGCTCCATCATGTCCTCCTTCCCCTTTCCTGTCCTCTACCTTTCTCCTCCTCATGCCCCCTCATTCACTGATAACTTTAGCACCTGTATTTCAATCTTTTCACCACTGCTTTTGTCATTGTTTTCAGTGCTTTTAATATCCATATACATAATTCATCCAACACTTGGCCTCTCATTTGCAAGGATGTCATGCTCTGTCCCTTTTATTCCCATGGCCATACCCTAGACTTTGTGTTGCCCATTCCTCACCACCTCAAAGTCTAAACTTCACTTGAAGGGCTTTCTGGCCATCATCTCCTATTCTATCCTGTTCCCTCCAGGAATCCAACTCTGATAATAATTCCTTGGCCCCTCTCAGGCCTCCAATCCATTGTATTCTTTTTCTTTACCATCTGTTTCCTCCTTATTCACCTGAGATGGCGTGGACGATCTTACATGCATCTTCTTGCGTGACACTCGACTCCTTTATCCATCTTTCATTTCTTTGTACTTGTTGGGAAAACTTCAACCTTGGCTTAATACAACTCTCAGACTATTTCACATCTTCACCAACCAGCTGAATGTGGCTTGCAAAGAGCACACAGTTTGTGACTGGCCTAACTTTAAATTCATGACCACAGACCTAAAGTAGTTTCTCAGCCCTGCTTGGCAGAGATGCTTCATTTACTTCATCGATTCATCCGCCACCCTCCCAGAGAACTAATTCTCCTCTGCTCTTTTTCCTCAGACCTACACTCTCTCCTCACTACTTATTACTATATAAACCCTTGCTTCTTACTTCACTGAGAAAATGAAAACAACTGAAGGAGAACACTAGTGGGCTTCAACCACCAGATCTACGATTCCACCTGCATCTATACCATGCATTCTCCCTCCTTCTGTAACTTGAGAGAGAAGTCCTCGCTCCTACCTAATGCTGAGTCTCACCTGTGCACTGGATCCCATCCCCTCTTGATGCACCATGACCTTCTCTTGCCAGTGTCTGGTCCCTTCTGTGTCACCCATCTCTTCTCTATGACATCATTTCACTGAGCACTTTAACATACTGCAGTACCTCCTATCTTAACCCCCACATCCTGGTCAGGCTACAGCCCCATCTCATCCTCCTTTTTTATAACAAATCTTCAAAAAGCTGTCTCTATTCGCTATCTCCGTTTCCTCACTTTTTGTTTTCTCTTTAATCCACTCTCATCAGGTTTTGGTTCTTATTACTCCACCAAAACTCTGTGTCTACCAATCCAGTGAAAAATTCTCACTCTTTTTCTCAACTTATGAACATTATTCAACATGTCACATTTTCCTTCTTGAGGCACCCTTCACTTTGCTTGTAGAATACTACACTCTCCCGGTTTCTTTCCCACTTCACCTCCATTCATTCTCAGTTTCACTTGCTGGATCATTCTATTCTGGACTGGGCCTGGGCTCCGTCTTGAACTTTTTCTCCTCTTTAGCTTACACTCATCTGTCAATCTCATCTGGGTCCATGGCTTTCAAGACGATCGGTAGGCTGATGACTGCCAAATTGATATCTGTTGCCTGGACCTCCCCTCAATCTTATTTTCTGCTCAGGGCCACACTTAGAGTTGTTCAAGTTATGCTTTGCACAATGCCAGGGGTCGTCATTGCTATTGGTACTAATCATAGATATGTGTATTTATATAATTCTCCAACTGTTAACAATAAAGTAGTTTTTAGTTTGCACAAAGTCATTTTGTGGGCAGGGCTGCACTCCAGCCATCTTCCTTCGTGGCTGTTCTTTAAGCAAGCAAAGCACACACTTGCCTGTGCCTGTGCACTGCTCTCCCCTGTCTCCATCCTGCCATCCTGTGCTTGGCCTCCCTGACTGCTCGCTCACATGATTCCAGGCTCTGCTCAAGTGTTACCACCCTACATAAAGTAATAGCCCCCACCTCTCTCCTATTTTATTTTAATAATACTTATCTCTCCTTTGCATTATATTATAAATATATTTTCTTATCTGTTTTCGGCCTTCTCCACTAGTATTTAAAATCTATAAGGGAAGGGACTTTGTCTTGTTCACTGTTGAATTCATAGCATCTAAAACAATGTCTCGCATAGAGTAAGGTGCTCAGTAAATAAGTACTTGTTGAATGGATGAATGAACAAATAGCTATACTTCATGTCACTAGCTTATGTCCTAGTATTCCACACATATTATTAATTGAATGTTTGTGTCCCCTCAAAATTCATATGTTGAAGCCCTAAACTCCAGTGTGATGATATTTGGAGGTGGTATTTGGGGAGATAATTAAGTTTATATGAGGTCATGAGGGTGGGCTAACACAATGGGATTAGTGCCCTTAATAGAAGCCATGCCAGAGAACATGTTTCCTCTCTCTGCTGTGTGAGGAATCGGAAGGAAGAAGGCAGTCTGCAAGCCAGGAGATGGCCCTTAATAAGAACTGAATCTGCCAGCACATTGACCTTGGACTTCCAGTCTCTAGAATTGGGAAAAATAAATGTCTGTTGTTTAAGCCACCTAGTCTATGGTATTTAGGTATAACAGCCCAAGCCGGCTAAGGCAGTGAGTTCTCATTAAATGGGGATGATAATAACTCTAAACTGGGGCTGTTGTGAGTCTTAAATCAGGTAATGGAGGTGTACGTGAGCCGTATACAAAGACTCATACTGTTGCTCTAATTGCTGAGAAATTAACTCAGAGATAGGAATTTGAATTTCATTCATCCATTTACTTCATTATTAATTATGAGCCCCTTGTATGTGTTGCATTCAGGGTTCGTGGTTCTGAGGATATAACAGTTAACAAGCCAAATCTCTGTTTTCCTGCAGGTCGAGAGTTCTCAAGAAATCAGATTTCTTTCTCTTTTTTCTGCTTTGCTCCATTTTCACTAGGGAGTGGTTTGAGTGGAGGGTGCAATCTTATACACAGCACAGGGGTGGTACAGTGTGTTAGGACAGAGAAGTAAGCATGGCTGTCAGCGATGGCAGTTGCATTTTCAAATCCCAGTTAAAGCTGCATGAATGGGGAAATTATTTTGTCTCTACAAACCTCATTTGTCCCTCTAGTAAAATTAAGGAACTAATCAAATCTACCTTGCTGGACTGTTGTGAGGATAATCTATGTAAAGCACTTGGTATCAGCGAGAGTTAAGTATTCGGTAAGTGTTACTTGCAGAGCCATTTCTGGGGAGAAGTCGAGGAGGAAATGAGGAGGAAACAGTTCTTGAGGGAGAGAGTTTCAAATTTCGGTGGAAGAGGAAATTTCTGAGGTGTCCTGGTTGTAAGCATATTGATTCACAAGAGATTGGCGATTACAAAGGGACATCATAGCAGGCCTAGTAAGAAAGGGGTCAGAGAAGCAAAGCTGGAGTAAGAAGTATGAATTAAGTAGGAGGTCAAGAAGGAGGCAGTGGCCTCGAGACGATTTATGTTTGAGTAGATAATTTTTGTGTTCCAGAAATGAAGGAAGGTGGGATGGGTTGATGGGTTTGGGGCCTGCAAATGTAAAGGGGAGATCTGCTTGAGGGAAATGGGCCTATGTTTATTTAGCTGAGACTTGCTGAGGAGTGTTGAAAGACCGAGCTTAATAGTATGAAATGTACTTGGAATTTCTGGAGGCACTTGGAGAAATGGGTTTGAGAAGATGGTGAGGGGAATGGATAGAAAAAGGAAGAAAGGAGCCAGCGCATGTCAGGAGACTGGGGTCCAAGAAGAATCCAACAGAACTAAAACTTAAAAACAGGAACAATTAAATTGTTATTTCAAGTTGATAGCTCTATGTCATTGCCAAGTAACCCCTCCCTATGCTGTGCAAACCCCTGCCTATTTTGATGTTGGCAACTTCCTCGTTTCCATAGATGGTTTAGAGTAGGGTTGAGAGGATTGATCAAAGTAATCTTTACGGCATCCGTTTTTATTCAACCCATTACTGCACACACACACAGACACACACACACACACACACACACATTATTCCATGAAACAATACTTATCCTTACTTTGTATGATAAAGTAAAAACATTAAATTAAATATCAAATTTGGTATCATTAATTCTTAAATGCAAATAGAAACAATTACAAATAAAAAATTTTATAATTTCAAATGAAGATGAGTATAATTGTGCTTACCTAAATTCATCCTAAAATGCATATGGACAAGACTTCAAGCGTATCTGCTGAACTGTTGATCAGGATTTTTCTGTTTTTATGTGGTCAAGGTTGAAAATTTAGTTTATTCAAATGGATTCTGTGAATGATAATATTAGCTATATACTTTTTCTACTGAGTTTAAGAAATTCTTATTCAATCTTAATCCAAAATAATGAACATAAAAATGTCTTGTAACCATTTATTTTCAGTGCAAATGATTAAACTACAATAATTTATTCTTTTCTTTGGACAATACCAAGTTAAGCCCAATAATTGAATCAGGGTTTGGAAAAGAAAATGGATTTGTAATTCAAGCGTTTTTCTTTAATATTTGAATTTCTTTTTTGGAAAGTTAAAAATTAAAAGTTTGGTGCAGAGAGAATTGTAACCATATCTCTAATTCTGTTTCTTCTGAGCTGTGTTCCATGCTCTTTGATATGTTGCAACAATATTAGGGACATTTAGTGGAGTGGGTGATTATTTAAGCTTTACTTACCAGGCAAATAAAATCTTTTGAAACCTCTGGGTAGGTTGCATATCTTGTTGATTTTCCTCTATGGTTTCAAACTTAGTTCATTAAGGATACTGAAAATATCAACAGAAGATGCCAATTTTATTAACAAACATTATCTTTGAAAAAAATTGCCAAATGACACTGCTTCTCAATTTAAAAAATGTGCATCTCATTCTGGAGTTCATATACCCTGCTAACACTTTCCCTTATAACAACCAATAAACTTTGGGATGATTCAGTAAGTGGATATGATTAGCTCTGATATCTGAATATTTTAAAAGTTAACTGTTCAGTGTGGTTCCTTTAATAAAACGAGCAACTTGTCTGTGAGAGTTGGTAGAATATCTTTAGATGCCCAAACTCCAAGACATATAGATCAGATTCCAAACGACAGATTTTTAAACATTACTCCTGAGCACAAAAATGGGCAGCTGACTTCATGTCACTCTTCTCAGTATCCACACCCTTCACGTTCCCTCCTTTGTGATCTTCCTCAGAGATGGAGCCCAAATGGTCTCTAATTCCAGTCATTGGAACCTGTTGAACTGTGTGTATCAGGGTCGGAGTGGGGCTCCCCACTGGCCCTACCGTCCAATCCAGGTGCTGGGATATTTGCTCGCATACCACCGTGGCTCCTCCAGGGTTAAGGCCCCATTTTCTGTTTTAGGGACATTAGGGTATTCAGGGTAGTTGATAAGAGAGGGGTGGTCTGGGGCAGCTCTTTTGGGGGCTTAGCAAAGTCTTGTAGCAGAGGTTGCTGGATGAGCCAGGGGATGGGCAGGTTGCTGTTGACGGAAGACACAGTGGGTGGACACAGCTCTGCACCAGAGCTGCTCCCTTGAAGGGCTGGGATGATCTACTGGCACTCCATGGACTCATTAGGGGCTCGTAAGCATCTTAACACAGATTTCTCTCTTTGAGAGAAATTCCTGGGCTTTGTACCAGCTCTAGTCCTCTTTTCTCTGGTCACAGACCCACTGGTCCACAAGTTCACAGCCCCACTACGCTAGTGCCCTCTCTCAGTCCTGGTGACCTTCACGTTGGTCCTGGTGACCTTCACGTTGGTCCTGGTGACCTTCACGTTGTCTCCCAGGGGGGTGGAGGGCTGCTTGGTTGTTCTTTTCCCTTCACTACGTCCTAGTCTTTCTTCCAGCATGAACTCTGTTCTCTTCCATTCAGGGCTTTCTCTTTTGATTTCTAAGAGTCTAACTTGGAAGTGAAAAAGTCTGAATATTACCCATTTCCTTTCTCTTTGTCCCTGCAGCTCTAAGACCTTTAGATGCCCATGCCATTAGGGAAAGAGGTTCTCTTTAATCTTCGTGACGGCACAAGCTTGAAGTTCCACTCAGGGCCTTCTGCTCTCTTCAAGGTCAGCAAGCCAGAGAAGAAAGAAAAAGCCCCAAGATTAATATTTCAGGATCTTATCTCAGTATGTGTACCATTGTTTAGGAACCGACTTCCAAGGGCTGCAGTGGAACAAGCTCTCCAGTCACAGAACTGTGAAGGGTCCTGACTGGCCAGCACTACCTTAATCAGGATTCTTTTAGTTACAAGTGTCAAAGCTCCCTGGGAAATATTATGTAAAAAGAAACAGGGACAGGGGAGCAGCAGACCTCAGGCAGAGCCTGGCACACAGAAGTGAAAGACTCTTTTTGTTGTGTGTCCTTGTTTGTTCCTGCAGACAGTTTTCTTTGCTTCTCTGGCCAGTTGGCAGGACGCGGCTCCCTTAAAGCTCTCAACCTTACTGAGTTAGCTGCTCGGATGTTGTCCACCACTGTCTATTTACCAGCCTAGACTCCTAGGATGGGGCATCTGATGGTTTTGTTTGGTTCAGGCTTGTGTCCCTGCTCTTATCACTTGCTGTTGGGTTAGAGGGCGTGGGCTGAGGGAGGGTTCAGACACCACAGTGTTATAGACAGGCCATCACTGAGAGTGAAGAGGTGGGTGCTACTGCACCTTGTCTAGCTTCACTGCTGCTAGCTGGGGCCTCCGTGACTCCACTCTGCCATGTCATGATCCAGCCTGTGACAGCTCCTCCAGTGAACGGCAATCTCCGTCTCTTGCACTCTCATCAGAGCTGATAGACTTCTGAGCTGAAGGCCGTCTCCCTATAACTTTCACCCTCTGGTGTTAGATCCAACTTCCAAGGCCATCAAAGAAATAAATCCTGTGCCTTTCCACTAACAAGCCCTCTATTGTATTTGAAGAATATGAGTATTTTCTTTGAGGAACTATGGTCAACTTCTTTAACTTTTCTTCATGGAATGTGGTTCAGGCTTTTTGCCATCCTGACTACTTTCCTTTGAATGAGCTCCTGACTTGATTGTCTTTACTCTTAAGCATGGCCTCCTGGACTGGATGCAGTAATATTCTCTGTGTGGCCTGGTGTGGCACATGGCAGTGTGGGACACTCTTTCCTTATCCTAGAAACTACAGTGTGTGCAGGATATGATTACACTGGGTTATTTCATGAGCCTCTGTAAAGCTCAGAGGGTGCCAGAGCAGAATTTAAATTGGGTGCATGGTTCTAATCCTAGCCCTGCCACTTACTAGTGAGGCGATTGAGGGAAATAACTTTAAGAATTTTTGAAGCTTCATTTTTCCCTTCTGTAAACTGGAAATACTAGTGGCCTTAACTTCACAGGGTATATGTTTATTTTAAATGGGGATTAGATTAGTTAATACAAGGAAAGCACTTAGTACACTGCTGATATGCAGTACATGTGCAATAAAAGTTAGCTATTAGCACAATAATTTTAGTCTTCTATCAAGTAGCAGCGTAGACTTGGGTGCTTTTCACATGGTGTTCTGGATTTACCCACATGGGGTTTTGAAGTCCAGTGTAGGGCTCTGACCTTGTGAAACTCCATCTTGTTAGATTCTGCCTGTTATTCTAACCCTTTCTTGATAATTTTGGTCTCTGGCTCAGGGAGCCAGTCTATTCCATGTCTCTCCCAAATTTGCACCTTGGCCACAGTTTAAGGAATTTCAATACCAATATGAAGGTAGCTTTTGTTTTCGCTTTGCCTCTTTTCAGGGCTGGTGAATGGAGTAGGGAATGTGAATGAAGAAATGTGAAGCTCAATGAATTTAAAAGTATAGAGTGGCAATTACAGGCTCCAGGACTGGAGTCGGCAGGCCTGGGCTCGGGCCTCTACTTGCTCGTGGTGCACAAGGTAATGGACTGCTCTAAGCTGCAGTCTCCTCATGTATAACAACTGAATAGGATGAGATCCACCTCCTAGGGTCATGGGGAGGATTCCACGAGCAAACGCATGTCTGGCACACACATAGTAGGTGCTCAGTAAATACCAGCTGTTCTATTTACATTGCTATAGTGGTCATTCTCTGTGGTCCTGGGTATGATCACACACCCTGAAACTAAT
Organism: Pteropus vampyrus; assembly: GCF_000151845.1. Lineage (NCBI taxonomy): Eukaryota > Metazoa > Chordata > Mammalia > Chiroptera > Pteropodidae > Pteropus > Pteropus vampyrus. The sequence goes on along the minus strand of NW_011888996.1, from coordinate 2,245,504 downwards.
AAGAACAGCAGAGTTTGGGAGAGGTGTGCGTGTCTGGGGGTAACACTAAAGCAGTCCTTGGGAGAAAAGAGAAGGGGATGGAGTGAGAGCTCGAGGATCTGATGGCCAGGGGAGCCCATGAACAAAAGCAGCAGCAAATGCGGGCCATCTCATACAAGCAACCCTTTGTTCAGCCCTCTGCTGGCATGTTCTCCTCCAACACTGAGGCTATTATAACGCAGGCCTCCCAAACAGCGCACACCATCCCCAGCTGCCAAGGTCAGGCGTATGCAGCCAACTCTCTCCAGCTGTGGTCTGGCCACTTCCCAGCTCATCTGTGGGTGGGGTGCTCAACAGAGGGAGGGCCAGAGGGCCAGGGTGTGGGGGAATTATGGAGGCTGGATCTTGGTGTGGCAGCCACAGAAATGTAACAAAGGTTCCTATTTTTAAAAGCTCCTACCTTAAAATTTGGAATCGGGGTCCCTAAAGACAGTGGTAATAAAATACTGGTGGTAAATAGAAAAAGTAGTGGCCTTTTGGGTTTCTGAAAAGTATTTTTGCTTGGTGGAAATAAACAGCTTCTAATGCATATTGAAAATTAATCAAATAACACATCTCTCTGTAGTTAAAATCCTTTAAAGGGATCAAAGAAGCCTCTACTGGGGGAGGCTTTAAAGACATGGAGGTGAGGCTCTTGGTGTGGACATTCTGGAGATGTTGGAGATTCACCTAAGTGAGGTTTGTTTCGTCCAGACTTAACAACAATGAAACCAAAGCAAAAACAGGCAGGATCATACCAGGCTGTTCAAATCTGTTTGGTCTCAGATTATCCGTGAGGTTGGATGCAGCCAACGATTGCAGACCTGCCCTCAGAGGTCTCTCAGCCCTTCCATTTGCTCTGATGTGGCTCAGGAAGGAGGGGTGCTGCACCCTCAAACCCACCTGTGCCCCAGGCCCATGCCTCCACTTCAGAATCTGTTCAGGAAGCAGGAGTCTGCCATGCCAATTGAGACCTCGGGGATAGATGGGAAATCCTGTCCCAGGGCCATACCACCAGAAATCCTCTGTTTAATAGAGAAAAATTAAAAGTAGGCTACCTGGATTTGCTCCTGGACTCTAGGGCCACTTTGCAACTTTCCTGAGGTTTCGCTTTGCTCTGTGGTGACATCTCCTTTGCAATCAGTCCCAGAAACCAGGTTTCCTGATGGTTACTGGGTTCCTGGCACTGCCTCTTGTTCCTGAGTGGCCGGGCTGCACCTGGAGGGGACTCTCTCCCTTCCTTTCAGCTGCTTCTTGAGCTTGAACCAGTTCTCTGTCCCCACATCTAACATGTTGCCCTTGCTTCTGCCTTGTCCTCGCTTTGTTTTACATTTAACTGTGAGAATGCCATGCTCAGACCTCTCATGTCTCTTACGTGGCTCATTATCACAGTAAATTTCTAAGTGGATGCCTTCTCTTCTTTCTTTAATCTATCCTTCACACCAGAGTTGTTTTTCTAGAGCACAGATCTGATCATGTCAAACTATGTACAAAAATCCACAATCGCTCTCCGCTGCCTACAGCAAAATAAATTCCTGAGCCCTGAGATCACCCCCTCCCTTACTCTGACTACAGTCCCCTTTCCCACTTCCTCTCACTTTTCCATTCTACTTTGTTGCAACTGTGTCATGCAACTCACAGTTCTATAAACCCACAGTGCATTTTTCTACTTTATGCTTTTGCATCTACTATTCTCTCTGCTCTTCTTCTCCATTAACTTTACTTATATTTCCAATAATCTAAAATGCCTTCTCTTTTGTTAAGTTTACTCAGATTTCCTCAAAGTGGAACAAATTGGCCAGTATCTTCACTCCCTCAGGACTTGGATTCTACCCCTACTTGAGCTTTTGCTTTCTTCTTGTTTGCATTAGAGTTTGTTTGCTGCATGCCCTCTCCTTATACCCCTGTAATACCATTTAAGGTTGGATTTTGTCTACTTATCTGAGTATCTACCAAAAGTAGTGCTTTGTTTGCAAATAGTGGGTGCTTAATATATGGGTGTTGAACAGAATTGAATAGAAGGTAATTTGCTTTTTTTTTTCCCAATGCAGATAACTTTGGTTTTTCATGTTTTGAAATTTTGTTATGGGTATAAACTCTCCAAGTTAATACATATATTCTCATTCTTGGAGTTTTAAGTGGCCAATTATTCTTATCCATCCTGGTTCAATTGCTAAACCTATTGAGAAAAACATACAGAAGTCAGATTGAGATCAAAGTATAAAATTTATCTCTAACAGAACAGAATTGAAAAGTGCTATTTGTTGACCTAAAGTCAACATGGACAACATACTTCTTCCCATTGTGAGGGGAACTTGTCCATCCAGGTATGGATGGAGCCGCTGCCAGCCATTGGCAGGCAGAGTGTGAGGCAGGGTTTGGCCTGGTGCTTCTCACCTGGAGAAAGGAAGAACCA
>NW_011888996.1:2236352-2241605 GCF_000151845.1 Pteropus vampyrus | reverse complement strand
CAGTGAACGAGTTGGTCTAGAAATGTAGCTATTTATGTCACCTTTCCACAAATTATATACCCAGTACCCTTTTATGGAAATTTAGTTTTCCCTCATTTTTTCTATTATAAATTATGCTGGGTGGAAAGTAGGCGTATTTTAATTCTGAAACTAAAAAGTGTTATAATTTATCATTCTATAAGAAGTGCAAAGAGTGATCTTTCTCATAACCTCTCATTAACATTGGGTTTTTATTCTTAAGAATATGTGCAATATGATGGATAAAAATATATCTCATAGTTGTTTTAATTTGGGATTTCCTGTTCATTAGTAAGTTTTATCATCTTTTAATTTCTTAATTGGTTATTTTTACTTTTTCTTCTGTGAAATACCTGTTTATATCTCTTGTCTTATTTTTTAAAAAATGAGATTATCCCACTAATTTGTAAAATCTCTCTGCACAATCTGGATATTAATTCTTTGTCTCCATATTTATTACAAATATTTTTCAAAAATTTCCTATTAGCTTTTAACCTTTTCAGGGCATCTTTTATCTCCTAGTGATTCTAAAATTTTAAGTGATTAATATTTTAATTTCTTCCTTTATGGCTTTTAAGTTTTCCACTGTTTCTTCTCTAATAGTTTTATGGTTTTGTTTGTTACATTTAATTCTTGAGTACATTTAGATTAAATTTTTGTAATTTTGTAAATGGTATAATATAGAGATATAAGTATTTAAAATGATTAGTTACATACCATTTTTATCTAACCAAAGATTTAGGAAAACAACAGCCCTTTATTATATACTAAATTTCGATGTGTACATTAGACCGTATCTGTACTGTCTAGTTTCTTTCTTTGATCTATTATCTATTCTTGCTCCAATATCTTATTTTTAAATTATTTTATCTTTATAGCATGTTTTGAAAGCTGGTAGATCATGTTCTCCCTCATAGTTCTTTTTCAAAATTTACTTGGGTAGCCTAATATGTTTTTTATTCCAGATGAAATTTTAGAATCAGCTTGTTAAAGAGCATAAAAATCCTTTTGGAATTTATATTGTAATTATATTGATATATATTTAATTTGGAGGAAATTGGGATCTTTATAAAAATAAATATTTCAATTCAGGAACATGGATATATATTTAGACTGGTATTTTAAAAATATCCTTCACTAACTTTTAAAAAAGCTTTCTCTACATTATTTTCTGAATATTTCTTTTTACTTTTTTCTTCAATATTTTATATACTGCTATAGTAAATGGGATCTCTCTTTATATGTAATTTTCTAATTGAAGAATTCTAGAAAAAGATTGATTTTGTTGTCATGTATTCAGTTCTTTTGATGGATCTGTTATTAGTTTTTATTAACAAAATTATTTTGAGGTTTCTTAGAATATATCATATCCATTGCAAATAATGACATTTGAGTGTATGGGTATATATGTGTGTTTGATAAATTTTCTCTGAAACCCCTCATTGGATCATATAGAGAGGAAAAGAAGTGGGGAAGGCTGAAACTGACATACTAATTTACCTAACCTAGAAACTACTGATTTGAACTTATCTAGCATCCCCAAAGTAATAATGCTTGAAACTCCATGTCTTGACCAGTTTTGGCTGTTTACTTCATCTTCTCTCTGTTTCTTTATAAGCTATCCATGGATCAGATGTTGACTACAGCTCTCTTGGCACTTTTGATTCTTGCAAATAATACTTCTCGTTTCCTATTCTTATCGTCTTGCATTTACTAGGATCTCTAACGCAGCAATGATAGTAGACCCCTTTGTCTTTTACCTGAATTTTGTAGGAATGCTTTTGTAGAAATTTCTGATGACTTTATCATATTAAGTAAATTTGCTTCTAGTCCTAGTTTGCTAAGGTTTTTTCTTCCAAAGTCAGGATAGGGGTTATTTTATCTGACGCTCTTTTAGAATCTGTTGGTGTTATGGTTTTCCTTCTTTAACCTGATAATGTGTTGAATTAAATTAATAGATATCTTAATATTGAGACATTCTTGCATAATTAGAATAAACTCAACTTGACCATTGTGTATATTTTTAAAATATACTACTGTATTATATTTGTTACTATTTTATTTGTGACTTTTACATTTATTTTCCAAAAAAAAAAATTGGCCAAAGTTTCCTTCATTTTTAATCTCTTTCCATCATGGTGTCAAGATTATGCCAACTTTATATGTCCTCCAATCCCATGCTATGTATTGCTTTACATAACACAGGGTTTGTATGTTTGGTAGAACTTGTGATTAAAATCGTTTGAGCCTACTATTATTTTCAAACCTATGACAATTAAAAAATTATTGAATTGTTATGGTACACTAAGTTTTTCTTACCTCTTCTTAAGTCATAGATATTCATCAAAATACATAAAATTTACATAAACTTTCAAATTTATTGGTATAAAGTTATATAGAATATTTCTCATGTTCTAAAATAATCTTTTCTGTATCTATAATTAAATTCTCTAATTTATAACATTGTTTGTTTTCTCTTTTTTTCTTAACCAAACCTACCAAAGTTTATTTTATCAATCTTTCTAAAGAGCCAATTTTTAATTTTACAGTTTATCTCTATTATTTTCTATTTTGTATTTTAATTCATCAATTCTTTCCTATTGGTTAGTAGTAACTTTTTCTCTTCATATTTATTTTTCTGTTTTTATTTAGGTTCTAGAATTGAATATTAATTATTTTTTTCTGATAAATGCCTATTATACAGTCTTTTTATTTTTTTTAATTATTTTTTTTCTAATAAATGCCTATTATACAGTCTTCCTTTTACTACTTCCATGGCCAAATCTCTTAGCCTCTGATATGTAATATGTAGTATACTCATTTCTTTCTAAATAGTTTATAATTACTCTTTTAATTAAATAATTATTTTGAGTGATTTAAAATTCCCAAGTAAATCTTTTTTGGGGGAAGTGGGGGCCAGCGGTATGGGAGATGGTATTAGTTTCCTACTGATACTATAATAAATTAACACAAATTTAGTGACTCAAAACCACATGACTTTTTTCTCCTACAGTTCTGGAGGTCAGAAGTATAGAATCAATTTCACTGGGCTAAAGATATTAAGGTATTGGCATAGCTGGTTCCTTCTGAAGGCTCTGAGGGGAGGATCTATTTTTTTGTCTTTCTCACTTTCTAGTGGCTGCCTATATTCCTTGGCTTGTGGCTCCTCCATCTTCAAAGCATATCATTCTAATCTCTGCTTTTGTCATCACGTTATCTTCAGTGGTATCTCCCTTGCTTCCCTTTTATAATGATACTGCGACTACATCATTGGGCACACCTGAATAATCCAGGCTACTCTCCCCATCTCAAGATCATTAATTTAGGATGGGAAAAAATGGCATAGATGATAGAGGCTTTGTTCATCCCTCTTGCAACCAAATCAAAGTTGTGACAGAAACACAGAGCAAACAGCAAAGAAAGTCACCTGGGATCTAGATGAACAGAAGTACTACAACTAGGAAGGAAAATAATTAATCAATCTGCAACAGTAGAAGGTTGGAGGGGGTGAAGACAAGAGACTGCTCGGTCCTAAGTGGCTGAGTGGGACAGGTGCTGCAGCAGCTGCAGATACCTCTTAAAGGGGCCGGGTCCGCTTCTGGTCTTTCGCGGTGACAGATCTGCTCTCTCTGGGCACCAGGGCCCAGTTGGCTGCTCAAGGGACACCAGGAACTTACAGGGGGATGCTGAGTTGTAGGAGTGAGGGCTGGCAGCAATGCTGTCTCTGGGGCAGAAGCGCTGGCAGTATCCATTGTTCCTCTGTTGAGTCCTCCCCACCCCCCAGAGTGTGGACACAGCGCCGCCATAGCTGAGATGTCATCAAACTGGATAACAGAGGTCGCTCCATCCAGAAGATTCCCTGAAACTCCGCCTTCCCCAACCCGTAGCACGACCCAAACCATGGTGAGTCAGGTGCTCCTTGCTGAGCAGTGCGAAGACTCACTGGTGGCAGCTAACCTCGGTTTCTGGAGTGGCCTCTTGAGACAAATATAAGCACAGCATCTTTGGATTTCTTGCTGAATCTTAACAGGTGGGCCCAGAAGGCAACAGCTGGGGCTAAATTTGGCCTGCAGCTGAACTCCTCTCAGGACACAAATCCACACTAATAAGACCGGGAGACTTAGGAGCTTTGCTTAGTACATAGAAACAGACACAGAGAGGCAGCCAAAATGGGAAGACAAAGAAGCAGAAACCATATAAGAGAACAGAACAGAGATTTAGGAATAATGGAGTCAAGCAATCTAATAGGTACAGAGTTAGAAAAACTGGTTATAAAGGTGTTCAATGAACTTAGGAGAAGTGTAGAAGAATTCAGTGAGAATTTTAACAAAGAAATAAAAAGCATAAAGTGGAAATGGAAATTATAAAACAGAACCAGTAGGAAATGAAGGACACATTATCTGAGATGAAGATTATATTAGATGGAGTAAACAGAATGGTTAAAGAAGAGGATTGGACTATGGATATAGAGGATGGGGAAGCCAAGGACACTCAATCAGAATGGCAAGACAAAAGAAGCCAAGACTATAATAATACTTTAAAGAGACTATGGGACGCTATTGAATGTAAAAATATCCATGTCATAGGGGTACCAGAAGGAAAACAAGACATTGATAGGCTATTTGAAGAAATAATGATGGAAAACTTCTCTAACCTAGTGAAAGAAATAGACATACAACCCCAGGAAGCTCAGAGAGTTCCAAAAAAGGTGAACCAAAGAGGCCTACACCAAGACACATTATAATCAAAATGCCAAAGGTTAAATACAAAGAGAGAATCTTAAAAGAAGCAAGAGAAAAGCAGTTAGTTACTTATGAGGGAGCGCCCATAAGACTGGCAGCTGATTTCTCAAAAGAAACTTTGTAGGACAGAGAGTTTGGCAAAAAATATTCAGTGATGAAAACCCAGAATCTACAACCAAGAATACTTTATCCAGCAAAGCTATCATTTAGAGTTGAAGAACAGATAAAGAGCTTCTCAGACAAAAATATCAAAAATTTATCAACACCAAGCTGGTATTACAGGAAATGTTGGAGGGACTTCTTTAAGAAGAAAAAAGATGTATCAAAGACATTAATAAGGAACGGTAATAACTACATATTTATCAACAAGTACCTCAAATGGAAAAGAATTAAGTGCTCCAACTAAAATATAGAGTGGCTGAATGGATAAGAAAACAAGACCCCTATATATGCTGCCTACAAGAGACTCACTTCAGATTAAAAGACACACACA
>NW_011888996.1:2234273-2236302 GCF_000151845.1 Pteropus vampyrus | reverse complement strand
TATAAGAGAACAGAACAGAGATTTAGGAATAATGGAGTCAAGCAATCTAATAGGTACAGAGTTAGAAAAACTGGTTATAAAGGTGTTCAATGAACTTAGGAGAAGTGTAGAAGAATTCAGTGAGAATTTTAACAAAGAAATAAAAAGCATAAAGTGGAAATGGAAATTATAAAACAGAACCAGTAGGAAATGAAGGACACATTATCTGAGATGAAGATTATATTAGATGGAGTAAACAGAATGGTTAAAGAAGAGGATTGGACTATGGATATAGAGGATGGGGAAGCCAAGGACACTCAATCAGAATGGCAAGACAAAAGAAGCCAAGACTATAATAATACTTTAAAGAGACTATGGGACGCTATTGAATGTAAAAATATCCATGTCATAGGGGTACCAGAAGGAAAACAAGACATTGATAGGCTATTTGAAGAAATAATGATGGAAAACTTCTCTAACCTAGTGAAAGAAATAGACATACAACCCCAGGAAGCTCAGAGAGTTCCAAAAAAGGTGAACCAAAGAGGCCTACACCAAGACACATTATAATCAAAATGCCAAAGGTTAAATACAAAGAGAGAATCTTAAAAGAAGCAAGAGAAAAGCAGTTAGTTACTTATGAGGGAGCGCCCATAAGACTGGCAGCTGATTTCTCAAAAGAAACTTTGTAGGACAGAGAGTTTGGCAAAAAATATTCAGTGATGAAAACCCAGAATCTACAACCAAGAATACTTTATCCAGCAAAGCTATCATTTAGAGTTGAAGAACAGATAAAGAGCTTCTCAGACAAAAATATCAAAAATTTATCAACACCAAGCTGGTATTACAGGAAATGTTGGAGGGACTTCTTTAAGAAGAAAAAAGATGTATCAAAGACATTAATAAGGAACGGTAATAACTACATATTTATCAACAAGTACCTCAAATGGAAAAGAATTAAGTGCTCCAACTAAAATATAGAGTGGCTGAATGGATAAGAAAACAAGACCCCTATATATGCTGCCTACAAGAGACTCACTTCAGATTAAAAGACACACACAGACTAAAAGGAAGGGGATGGAAAAAGATGGACCTTAATGTCTCGATGGACCTAGAGGTTATTGAGCTGAATGAAGTGGGTCAGATAGAGAAAGACCAACATCAGATGATTTTACCTACATGTGGAATCCAAAGAACAACAACAACAAAAACCAACAACAATAGAAATGGAAGCAAACTCATAGATACAGAGAATATTTCGAGGGCAACTAGATGGAGAGGAGTGGGGAGGGATAACGAAAAAGGGCAAAGAGGTTAAGAAGTATAAAAGGATAGTTACAAAATTGACATGGAGGTATCAAGTGTAGCATAAGGAAAATTGTTAATAATGTAATAAATATGTAAGGGTACTAGATTTAGTGGGGTGATCACTCTGAGTTATGCAGACTCTAATCACTATGCTGTACAACTGAAACTAATATAATATTGTATGCCAACTATAATTGAAAAAAAAAAAACCATTGAATTGTACAATATAAATACGAGCAACTAATTTCCTATTATATTTCAATAAAGCTGGGGGAAAAAAGATCATTAACTTAATGACACCTGCAAATCCCTTTTTTCCATGTAAATTAACATATTCACAGGTTCTGAGATTAAGATGTGGACAATTTAAGGGAACATTATTCATCCTACCTCAGATATGCTTAGAGAATCTAATATATTTTATTTCTTATTTGTTAATTGTTTTGTGGAAAAATTAACAATTTTAAAGTTTTGAAGAATATTGTAATTTAAACATCTTCTGGCAATGTATAGTAAGAATATGTTGTATACAGAAGACAGAGAAAATCTGGTATCTTAGGAAAAAGTAAATCAGAAAATGCTTATATAAACCCACACAAGAAAAGTCTTAACAAATTAGAGTTAAATTGAAACATCAGCATGAGTTTATAACTTTAAAAAGGCTTCTACTGTGTTACTAAGGTAGCCTAGGAAGCCTTCAGTGTAACTGTGCCTACAGCCAATAATAAAGTAAAAAAGTAAA
>NW_011888996.1:2232221-2234223 GCF_000151845.1 Pteropus vampyrus | reverse complement strand
TCTGAGATTAAGATGTGGACAATTTAAGGGAACATTATTCATCCTACCTCAGATATGCTTAGAGAATCTAATATATTTTATTTCTTATTTGTTAATTGTTTTGTGGAAAAATTAACAATTTTAAAGTTTTGAAGAATATTGTAATTTAAACATCTTCTGGCAATGTATAGTAAGAATATGTTGTATACAGAAGACAGAGAAAATCTGGTATCTTAGGAAAAAGTAAATCAGAAAATGCTTATATAAACCCACACAAGAAAAGTCTTAACAAATTAGAGTTAAATTGAAACATCAGCATGAGTTTATAACTTTAAAAAGGCTTCTACTGTGTTACTAAGGTAGCCTAGGAAGCCTTCAGTGTAACTGTGCCTACAGCCAATAATAAAGTAAAAAAGTAAAGGAATACACAGCGGATGCTAATTGTGACCATTATTTTTCAGCAGTATGGGCCAAAGTCTTTCTGCCCTATCTTGCAATATCTGCACAAAGGAAGAAAAATATTTGCAAGGCTTTACTTAATGGTTTTTGTTTGGGACTTTTGATTGCTTGCTCTTTTATGTGCCTTTTTATCAGAAAAAACTTGTAATGGATTTTTGCCATGGCCAGAGTTCATAATGGATTTCTCCATGGGTTGTGGTTTTAAGTAAATTTCACCATATGTCTATAATCTGCTTGCTGGAATCATAGCCTGGAAATTCCCTACAGGGGTCAGCATTAGGCTCCCGGCATTCCTTGCACACTCTAGCCTTAAGCACTGTGCAAGCTCAGGACTGTTTGCATAATTGGTGTTCCCATTGTTTGGGCAGAAAGCTAAAACTAATGTGGGCAATATCTAAATATCATTTAAGCATTACATATGATAGTAAATAAAGGGCCGTGAGACCCTTTGACCAGCCTGTTTCTTGGTGTTCTGAAAATTTTCCCATGATTCATAGAATCAAAATATAATCTATTCCAGAGATAGTGAAATTCTAAAATTTGGTCAACTGTAAAGCATATTTAGATTTAACTACAAATTCTCCTGGTTTCTTTGTTTACTAGTTGAGTAGAATTAACCTTTCTTTATATTTTGCTTGGAGCAGATGTGTCGGAGATGACTTGACTTTCTAGAGCTGTAGGAGGCCAGTTGAAATACTGGCTGGTATACATCATAGACAATTTATTTAGAGATGTGCAAACCTTTATCTATGTGTATTTGAAAAATGTCTTCATTTTACCTTCCCATATTAAGTCAGTTTGACTGAGATAATAATTCTAGATTAAAAATAATTTTCCATTAGTCTTTAGGCATCTACTGTCGCCAAGGAGAAATTTATTAGAATATGCTTGGGCATCTGTTTTTTTGGTATTACTTTTGGTCATCTGAACATTTTTTTCTAGAACTCTGGGATATTTTCTTCTATTAAAAAGAACAACCTCCCGGAGGAGGGAAAAAAAATGGCATAGATGATAGAGGCTCTGTTCATCCCTCTGGCGACCAAATCAAAGTTGTGACAGAAACAAAGGGCAAACGGCAAAGAAAATCTCTTGGGATGTAGATGAACAAGCCAAACAACTAGGGGGAGAACTAAGAAATCACCCTGAAATAACAGAAGATAGAACAGGGCGAGGACATGAGGCTGCCTGGGGCGGCTGAGTGGGATGAAGGCTGCGGCAGCAGCAGCTGCGATTGCAGACACCTCTTAAAGGGGCTGTGTCTGCAAGCAGACTTTTGCGGTGATGGGCCTGCTCACTCTGAGCATCAGTGCTGGTTCGGCTGTGCAAGGGGCACCAGGGACTCGCAGGGGACACTGAGTTGTCAAAGAGAGGGCCGAAGTGACACTCACTCTGTACAGCAGTGCCTGTGGTATCCGCTGTTCCTCTACTGAGCCCTCCCTGCTCCCAGTGTGCTGACTTAGCGCAGTCATAGCTGAGACCTCATCAAACTAGATAACAGAGGTCGCTCTGCCCAGAGGGTTCCCTGTGTCTCCACCTCCTCCAACTCATGGGCCCACCCAAGCCA
>NW_011888996.1:2231479-2232171 GCF_000151845.1 Pteropus vampyrus | reverse complement strand
AGCTGAGACCTCATCAAACTAGATAACAGAGGTCGCTCTGCCCAGAGGGTTCCCTGTGTCTCCACCTCCTCCAACTCATGGGCCCACCCAAGCCATATCCAGGTGTGTCCTCGCTTAGTAAGGAGCCCCTAGCTGAGCAGTGCCTAACTGACACTGGTGACAGCTGGCCTCGGTTTCTGGTGTGCCCTTTTGAGGCAACTATAAGCACAGCATCTGTGGATTGCTTGTTGAATCTTAACAGGTGGCCCCAGAGGGATAGAGGCTTGGGTTAAGTTTAGCCTGCAACTGAACCCCTCTCAGGTCTGTGCCACTAGACATCTACTACACAAAGCCACACTAATAAGACCGGGAGACTTAAGAGCTTTGCTTAGTACATAGAAACAGACACAGAAAGGCAGCCAAAATGGGAAGACAAAGAAGCAGAAACTGTATAAGAGAACAGAACAGAGATTCAGGAATAATAGAGTCAAGCAATATAACAGATGCAGAGTTCAAAAGACTGATTATAAAGGTGCTCAATGAACTTAGGGGAAGGGGATGAAATGAACTAAAAGGAAGGGGATGGAGAAAGATATCACCTTGATGGTCCTAGAGGGAATTGCGCTGAATGAAATGGGTCAGATAGAGAAAGACATATATCACATGATTTCACATACATGTGGAATCTAAAGAACAAAATCAACAACATCAAC
>NW_011888996.1:2211177-2231429 GCF_000151845.1 Pteropus vampyrus | reverse complement strand
AGCTGAGACCTCATCAAACTAGATAACAGAGGTCGCTCTGCCCAGAGGGTTCCCTGTGTCTCCACCTCCTCCAACTCATGGGCCCACCCAAGCCACATCCAGGTGTGTCCTCACTTAGTAAGGAGCCCCTAGCTGAGCAGTGCCTAACTGACACTGGTGACAGCTGATTATAAAGGTGCTCAATGAACTTAGGGGAAGGGGATGAAATGAACTAAAAGGAAGGGGATGGAGAAAGATATCACCTTGATGATCCTAGAGGGTATTGCGCTGAATGAAATGGGTCAGATAGAGAAAGACATATATCACATGATTTCACATACATGTGGAATCTAAAGAACAAAATCAACAACATCAACAATAACAAAAGTGAAAATAAACTCATAGATACAGAGAATATTTAGAAGGACATTAGATGGAGGGGATGGGGGATGGCAAAAAGGACAAAGGGATTAAGAGGTACAAATGGATAGTTTCAGAATAGATATGGAGATGTAGAGTGTAGCGTGGGGAAGATGGTTAATAATGTAATAAATATGTAAGGGCAGAGAAGGGTACTAAATTTAGTGGAGCAGTCACTTTGTGAGTTATGTGGATCTATGATCACTATGCTATACAACTGAAACTGGTATACTATTGTATACCAACTATAACTGAACAAAAACCTCTTTGAACTGTACAATGTAAATACAAGCAACTAATTTTCTATTATATTTCAATAAAGGCAGAAAAAAATAAAAAAATAAAAAATAAAAATTCAAAAAAAAGAATGACCTTTCACTCTTACCTTTTTATTTTTATTTTTAAGCACTTTATTGAGGTATAATTAAAATAAAAAATGCACACATTTAATGTACACATTTTGATAAATTGGGACATATAATACCAAGAGACTAAGCACATTTATCACCTCCAAAATTTCCTTGTGTTCTTGTGTGTGTGTGAGTGTGTGTGTGTGTGTGTGAGTGTGTGTGTGTGAGTGTGTGTGTGTGTGTGTGTGTGTGTTTTATGGTGAGAACACTTAACATGAGATCTATCATCTTAACATTTTAAAGTATACAATACTATATTATTAACTATATGTGCTACATTGTATAGCAGATCTCTAGAACATATTTAGTTTATGTAACTCAAACTCTATATCTACTGAGCAAAAACTCCCCATTTCTCCTTTCCTCCAGCTCCTGGAAATGACGATTCTACTCTCTGCTTCTATGAGTTTGACTATTTTAAATACTACACAAAAGTAGAATTGTGCAATATTTGTCTTTCTGTGACTGGCTTATTTCACTTAGCATAATGTCTTCTCCGTTCATCCATGTTGTCTCAAATGGTAAAATTTTCCTTTTTTTTTTTTTAGAATAAATAATATTCTATTGTATGTATATATCACATTTCTTTATCTATTCATCTGTCAATGGATACTATCTCCTTTTTAAAAGTTATGGGTGATATTGCACCTCATCAAATGGTCCTCCATGTCTTTTACTTTTTCTCTCATATTTTTAAAACTTTTTTTTACATTTTTGTCCTAGTTACAGGTGATTTCCTTGACCTTATCCTTCAGAATGCTAACCTGGTCTCCAATCAATTCCATTTTATTATATTCTCCCCACAGATAGAAATTTTATCTCAGGACTGATCTTTTGGTTGAAGCTAGGAGAATAAATTGGAGAGTGACCACTGATGAGAAGGAGACTAGTAAGGAGCTTCTGCAGTAGCATGGACGAGAGATAATGGCAACTTGTACTGGGAAAATGGAGAGAAGTGGATGGATTAGAGAAAATCAGGAATTGAGATGGATAAGATTTGAGGCTTGGATTTAGCATTGAAGAAATGGGAGGAGATGTGGATGAGAATGGGGTTTAGACTTTGGCAGCTAGATGATCACGACGCCTTTCTTAGTAGATAGGAGATCTCAGAAGTAGAAGAAGTTTTCAGGGAAGAAAATGAGTTTATATTTGAACGTGGTGAGTTTCTGATGCCTCTGAGACATGAATGGAGATATCTAGCAGACAGCTGGATCTATGGGTTTGGAACTCAGCAAAAGATATTTGATGTAGAGTTATGGCTTAGAGATTCAGTAAGATACAGATGGAAATTGAATTCATGGAGCTAATAATTTACTTAGAGTGAGTAGAATGGGAATCAATGTTTAAAGGACAGGTAGAGAAGTCCACAGAAGGGCAGAAAATGGGCAGTTAAGGAGTATATTAGTTTTCTACCACTGCTATGCAATTACCAAAACCTAGGGAGAGAGTGGCTGCTTTAGCATAGAGTTGAAGGTCATGGAAACTCGGTTTTCCATGTGGATGATGATTAACGAGAGAGGAAATGGAGAGGAAAATTCTGAGCCGATGCTAAGTCTTTACTGAATAAAAAAAGAGTCATCTGGAGCTTGGTGAAAGACAAGGACCATGAGGTACAGAAGATGTTATAATCAGGGTTTTCACATGCAGTTGTAAGAATAATATTTTTGGAAATGTGGGAAGTAACTCTGAGGTACGTGAATGTGAAAGAATCAGCAGCTTTTAGTCTAGAGGAAGAAGGACTCAGGAAAGAGGCAAGTTTCACCTGAGATTGGAAAGGAGTAGGAAAGAGGTTGAGGATACAGCAAGGTGCTTTAAGGCAGATAGCAGTCCCAGCGGGCCTGGTGGAAGGTTTGGGAAGAGCGGAATCGGGGCTTAGGGAGATAAAACCCAAGGAAGTATGGGTATGAGAATAAATGTGAGGGTGGCGTTCATAAAAACTTACATTTAATAGTAATAACAAGCATGAGGTCATAATAGGTTTAGCTGGCTGAAAAGCCTCAAAAAGAATTATTTTTTGCTGGATCTTGGTAAGTGGTAGAGATGTGAACATCTTAGAAATATTTATCCTCCACCTGGGCTTATGGGGCTTCCAAAGAAGTATCAGTTTCTGGTGGTGGGAGAGACCCTGGTTTTCCTGGAAACTGGCAGCCAAGGTCTTGGGAATGGTTAAGTTGGAGAGGTACTAGGTAGTGTGCCCAAGTTCTCAAACTTTATTTCTAATTAGTTCCTATCTTCTTTCCCTAATGCTCTGACTAGGTATATTAGTTTTCTGTGGCTGCTGCAATAAATTACCATGAACGTGGTAACTTAAAACAATAGAAATTTATTCTTTCATATTTCTGAAGGATAGGCATCTGAAATCAGTAGCATTGTTCTGTGTGCAGGTGCCTGCAAGGTCATGGTTCCTCCAGAAACTCTAGGGCAGAATCTGTCTTGCTTCTGGGGGCTGCTGATGTTCCTTGGCGTGTGACTATATCACTCTGATCTCTGCCTCTATGGTCACATCACCTTCTCCTCTTGTCAAATCTCCCTCTGCTTCTTTCTTAATAAAGATATTGTGATTACATTTAGCACCCCTCTGGATAACCCAGGATATGCTTCGCATCTCATGAACTTTAATGCTGTCACATTTTTAGACTTTACCTTTATCACATATCAGAGATTAGGACCGGATGTCATTGGGAGCCACAATTCAGCCTCGTAAACTAGGGCTGCTAGACACTTGCAAAATAGACTGACTTACCATGTCTCTCCTTGGCAATGTGTATTGTCTCCTAATAACTCACAAAATTTGGGAGAGTCAGAAAGAAAAGGAGTATGGGATTTTACAGACCATCCTCTGGTAGCCATAATATCAGTACTTCCCTCCATGTCCCCAGGCATGTTGTGGCATCTGGATGGCTCCTAGAGTTGTTTTGTAAGGGCATATGAGCCCTGCTCTGAATATTTTCCTGTGTCTGACTCTGCATAGAGATGGCAGGGAGCACATGTACCAGGTGCCCAACCTTGAAACCCTTCTTGTTCTTCATAGAAGGGTGTCAATATACCCTTCTGGAAGGACATAGGCCTGTGTTTAGCTGGTGCCATGGAATGCCTGCACCCTTGGTGTTATAAAATGTGTTTCTGGAACTCTGCCTCCTAGAATTCAGCTGGGCCATTATAATGTTATAAAATCTGGATTTGGCTCTTTTCACATGGGCTTTGATGTGAAGTCATTTCACTACACTGAGATGTGTTATAAATGGATCTATGAAACAGCCTCACAAACCACTGCTGAATTTCCTGCAGGAATGCACATGAGGGCGACAGTCTGTCTATCATTACATCACACAGCCCTTTCTAAGAGGCTCAAGAGAGAAAGTCTCAATACCAAGAGAGAGATTTTTTTCTCCCCGAGCTCCTAGTTTGTTTTTAATTTTATGAATACTGTAAAGCATATAAATGAACACATTTCCCTCTTTGACTAAGAATTGTAGAACCAAATTTGCTGCTTTCTTCTTCAAAGTATACAGGACTCTATGGGTATATATTCTGTATGCTAATTCCAACTTCATCTTATTTGTTTCTACCTTAAGAGTCTTCTTTATTTCTTTACTTCACTGATTTGTTATCTTGTGCACTGAATGTGTTTTTCTGTCATCTCAGATATTTCTGGAATTCAGGAAATTGAGAAGGAAGGGTGGAATGGTTAAAAATGTGAGCTCTTGTCAGAATGATCTGAGGATGAATTCCTGCCCTGCCACTTGAAACTTGTGTGACCTTGGGTAAACTTATTTGACCTTCGATATCAGCATCCTTGTCTGTAAAACAAGATAATGAGAGTACCAATTTTTTAAGGCTCTTGTGGGTAGCAAACGGAAAACCTTTAATATAGTGCCT
The DNA here is from genome assembly GCF_000151845.1 of Pteropus vampyrus. Taxonomy (NCBI): domain Eukaryota; kingdom Metazoa; phylum Chordata; class Mammalia; order Chiroptera; family Pteropodidae; genus Pteropus; species Pteropus vampyrus. Next base: position 2,226,741 of record NW_011888996.1, on the reverse strand, counting down.
GGCATATAAGTACCAAATGAATGCCATACTATTATTAATATTAGAATTAGTGAAAGACTAAATAAATGCATGAATAAAGTAATGTATCTCTTGGAGGAGAGAAAGTCAGTCTCATCCTGGGTCATGTCCTCTGCTCCCATGGGCTGAGGCAGCCTGGAGCATTAACTGTACAAACTCTATTGATGATGGCTTAAAACCCTACAGAAGCTCACAAACTCCTTTGCCTCAGAGGAGAAGGATTTTTATTTTTTATGTTTTAACTAGAAGAGAATGAAGAAAGGGTCATAAAATGTTAAAGTATATTACTGACTATATTGCTGACCTATTTTACTTTTTAACAGTAATTCTTAAAATTATTATCATTCCAAACAATGTTCCATCTGGTGTGTATGTTATTATAAATTCAGAGCGGGTATATTGCTAGCTACTGGCCACATATCCCAAAACTTAAACAATAAAAACAAGATGGAGCAGTAGATAATTATAATATTCTAGAATAGGCTGGTAAAGTTACAATGAATAAAAGACCAGATGTATTTGAGAAAGAATAGTAATATAAAGGTAGTGTCTTCATTAAGGTACTTTATAAACATGAGCCTATTATTCTCCCAAGGAACTCTCAGAAATAGCATAAACTCCAGCCACCAGACTGAGAACTCATTTTGGTTAGGACTTTTATATGCTTAAACTGTTTTTAACTCTGTTCCAGCACCCAGGACATGCCTGTCACAAACAAGTGAATGAATAGGTTGCCTCAAATTGTGGGAGGTCTCCACCAGTGACTGGACAATCTCTCAGGAGGCATCAAGACCAAAGGAAGCTCAGTGATTTGTGGATTTATCAGTAAAAAACTGGAAGCCTTAAGACCAGAAATACAGGAGCAGCAGTTGCAGTCATTCACAACAAATTTTTGCAAAGTCACTACTGTGGTCCTGATGCTATGCTGGCCGCAGCGACTGTAAAAGACAAGGCAAATCCAGGCTTTGTCTTCTGGCACTGACTACACAATAACAACACATGTGACAGGCACAAGACATTCCATGAGATGGCAAAGGAAGGATACAAAATCCAGACTTGGAAATGGTCAGGGAAAGCTTCCATGAAGAGTGGGCATATGAGTGATGGTTGGAAGTCTTGACCAGGAAAAGGGTGAAAGACAGTGGGGGCAGGAACAATCAGAAAATGAAAGAGAGCATGGTACACGAGAGACACTGGCCATGCCAGGTCAGTGTGGCTGGAGCAGAAAGAATGACAGGAATGTGGTGAGAGCCGAGGCTGGCAAGGAAAGGAGAGAGCCTGGATCAGCAGGGCCTTGCCTTCTATGATAAGGAATATTGCTTTATGCTTAGAGCAGTGGGAATGCATTGACAGTTTTAAGTAGGAGAGTTTCAAGATCACATCTGAGTTTAGAAAGCTCACTCTGGATGCCATGGAAAATTGCTTTAGTGGGTAGAGACTAAGGCAGGGAAACCACTCAGTGAAGTAGCTGTTATGCTGACCAGGAAACAGGGGATGGATATAAAGCTATTTGGGCATTCTTAGAGATTGATTGTGATTGGGGACTCAAGAGAAAGAAGGGCAAAAGCTATCTACAAAAAAGTGGAAATAAGATTGGCATACCCTTTGAGTATTGGGTGGATATTTTTCACTTCTAACACTCTGCAAAAGCCACCTGTGACCCATGCGCTGGACAGTAAGATGTGCATCCAACATAAAGGGGCCCATCCAACATTCTCAGCGCTCCTTTTCTCACCTCATTCCCAATTTTACCATCGTGGTGGCCTTGGAACTGCAATCACATTGAGAAGCCATGGGAACCTGAGATCTCCACTGATGGGATGTAGGAGTTTGTAAGATCTTCTGACACTGCCTCCCACAGATGAATAGGGGTTAGGAACTGCATACGAGGGCTTCGTAGAAATAGAAAACAGGTGGAAATCAGTGACTTGGATAACTGAGGCCTTGGGCTTCTTGAGATTTGGAGGCAGAAAATCTGCCTCCAGGCTCCACTGGGGTGAGCTTGGGAAAATTATTTAAGCTCCAACACTAAAATATTAAACATCAATGTTAAAAATTATAATGACTTACACAAATCCTTGAGTCATTTATGCTCTATGAATTTGTTTTTTTCCTTTATAAAATGAGAATTAAAATATATACCTGTACATATCTTGAATGAAACAAATCACATGTATACTAATGCTTTGGAAACTGCAATATGATTAATTATGTCCTGTTGGAAGCCTATGTATTGAGCATGGATGTTACAAGTCAGATAGACATGGATTTGGGTTCTGGAGATACTATGAATTAGCTGTTGGCAAGTGTGGTAGGCTGCTTCTAAAATGGCTTCCTCCTGATCCTCACCTCCTGATACTTATTCCCTTGCGTACCCTCCTCCTTTTGCGTGTATGTGGGCTAGACCTAGTGATTCTAATGGATAGAATATGGCAAAAGCGATGGAATGCTGCTTTGGAGATTAGGTTGTAAAAGACTGGGAGTTCTGTCTTGCTTACACACATAGACTCTCTCAGGTTCTGATGAAGCAAACTGGCATGTTGTGCGCTGCCCTATGAAGAGGCTCATGTGACAAGAGCTAAGGAAGACTTCAGCCAACTGGTGTGGAACTGGGGCTCTCAACCCAACATCCCATGAGGAACTGGATCTTCCAACAACCATATGAGTGAGCTCGAATGCAGATTCTTCCTCATGGAGCCTTGACATGACTGCAGTTCCAGCTGACGCCTGATTGCAGGCTTGCGAGAGACAGTAAGCCATGTGAACCATGCTGAGATTCCTGACTCGTAGCAACTGTAAGATAATAAATTGTTGTTATTTTAAGCCAGTAAGTCTTGGGGGGATTTTTTATGTGGCACTACAAAACAAATACATCAAGTTACTCAATAGCTCTGAGCTCCAGTATCCCCCTCTAATAAAATGGAATCTTAATAACTCTTTGTTGGAGTTATAGCAAGAATTCAATGAAAGAATGTCTCTAAGCCAAATGCAGTGCCTGGCACATAGTAGGCACTTAGTAAATGGTTGTTTTTATTATCACATAAAGGCAACAAAGCCCAGGGAGAGTTGAATGGTACACACAATGGGGGCATCGAGTCTAGGGCAGTGACTCCGTGGCTGCCCTGTCATCGCACAACCACACTCTACTATTCACATTTGATTAGTTGTGTATCTTCTCCAGTTGACTTTGAATTGGATGAGGATGGGGGTGTGTATGTTGTGTCACCACTTTATCTCCATGCCTAGCAACACTCAGTGAGGGTTTGTTAAATGAATAATTAGTTGAATTAATGAGAAGATTGAGTCAAAGGATTTGCCCCATTGGGATGTCTGATGCTTTAAGCAGCTGGCACTTGTCCCAGGAGATAGCGCTGGGGAGTGGAAAGCATGCTGGAGCTCAGTGTCAGGGCCAACTCTGATGCTCATTAGCAGATTCTCCCAGCAGTGCTTGCTGTACTCAGGCAGCAAGTCACCACTTCTTCAGCCTCAGCTTCCTCATACATCAAGTAGGAATAATGGTTGTCCTAAATTCCTAACTGGATCACTGTGAGGACTAAGCAAGGTCATGAACACAAAAAGCTCTCTGTAAACTGCAAGCACGATACAAACACTGGATATTGAGAATGTTGGTGGAAACCAGCCCCACAGCCGTCATTCTTCTCAAGTGGACTATTTCTCAATCAGGCATGTTTTGAAACAAGCCAGATTTAGAAAATGTCTTTGGATTGTAAACAAAATTTGTGAACTAATTTAATACAAAAGTGATATTCTGACAAATTTTACTTTTTTATTATCTGGAACATGTATCCTTTTTCAAAGTGCTAAAATGCTTTGTTTTTCCTTTGAACTATTTTTATTTACCTTTGTGATTGGCATGTTTGGATTTACAAATGGGAAATGCTGTCCTTTACACATGAATTCTTTAGCAGGAGGGCCTTGGCGGTTTTACTTTTACAATGTGTTGTTGGTAAATTTTGGCTCCAAACATTTGTTTTGTACCTATTGACATACACTCTTACTGGCTAAAGAAAACAAAGATTCTCAAGAGGGTCCTCCATCTGTGCCAGGCTGGATTAAACCCCGAGGAGCTAGGTGTTCTGCCTCACGTGGAACACACCAGCAGGCCCTACTCAGATAACCATTTTTGCCTCAAAGAAACCCAAACATGGAAAAGAAGGCTAAGCCAGTTTCTTTGGAGCAGGTAATTTCCAGACTCCTTCCCATTTCACCCCAACCCCCCTTTGCAAACACATCTTCCTCTGCACATAGGTGTCTTTCTTCAGCATTTTACAAATTGAGTTCAGGGAGAGTATACCAGTTTGCTATAAATGAAGGCACCGTGTGACATGAACATGAGTTGGGGCAACAGCATACTATAACTTCCTCTTGGAAAAAGACTTAGGTCAAAATAAACATCATTGAATCAGGGTTAATTGCTTCCTATGTCCTTTCTTCTATCTCTTTAATAGCAATGACAACCTTATTTTCTTAATCCTTTAGTTATTTGTACACATGTGTATCTCCCTGGTTTCTCTAATATCTTGAAGAGTACACACTAGCTTTTACATCTCTGTATTTCTGCTGGGCCCAACCTATTGCTATAAATGAAATAGGTGCTCAACAAGTGTTTTGGGAATCAACTGGTAGAGTAATGAATTTTGAATCATCTAGAGTAGGCCAAATAAGCAAAACTTAGGGGAAGAGTGTACAGAACAGCAAAATGAGTCATGTTTTCAGTGGGCCGTGATGGAGTGAAAACCCCACTTCATTAAGCTGCTTCAAGCATAGTCTGATGTCAACAGATTCTATTTAGTTACCGCTCCGAATAGATTTGGCCCCTTCTAACCATTTATTCGGTGTCATATAACCCCGGGGACATTTCTTTATCCATACAAATCACCTTCAATTTTTTTCTGGAGACGTGAGTTTGTTTACTGGGGAAAAGTAATTTAGAAACTGCTCATCTTGATTTGGAGTTAATGACACCAAATACACTGCCAACCTTAAATTACCAATAAAATGATTATCTCACAATAACGTTGATGGTCTTCGGACAGATACCAATTTAGGACATGCTTTTAACATCTGTGTCACCAATCACCTTCTCTCATGTTGGGAGTACAAGGTAATCCTTGGATGCTTTGAATATATTCTCAGCTTCCCCATTACTCAGCAGGTTTCCCTTTACTATATGGATAAAAACAAATAAGTGGAAAAAAGGGCTTTGACTCAGAGTGGCCCAAGAGTCAGGATAAAGTGTGTTGGTACAGGTGCTCTCATCTGTGAATTTTACCAGCGCAGATTCTGTCTTTTAGTATCTGAGGGTGTGAGTGTGAGAGAACGAGATGACCCTTCAGACAGTAATGCTGGCTCCCAAAACATGGCAACTGCCAAAGGAAGGGAAGGCAGGACTGTGCTGTGTTATTTCATGGTTAGTGAGACAAAATGTGGGAGTGAACTCAAGCTGAAGGTCTGCATTCTAAGTGCTAACCCAAAGATATGAGGAAACCATGGGGAATCCTTCAGTTTGGCTATGGTGTGAGAAGCCTCAGGACACAGCGGGGTCTGTTTACTGAGGCCCAAGTGTCGTTCCCTGCTGAGTGAGGTAAACAAGCCCAGCAGATACGGCAGGAGGAATGATACCGAGGGCCGTTCCGAGAGCCCAGCTGGAGGAAGCAGAATTGGTAAAGATGATCTTTACTGAAAGTGACACCTGTTAAATTGCTAGTTATGGACAGGGATTTATGAAGCATGCCAAAGACAGAAGAATTAGACCTTCTTTTTATTATTACTAGTCTTTTTTGACTCCGAAAGGTGGGGGCAGCATGTGGTGAAGGAACATTGGCAGTGCTGGAGGCCAGAAAAGGAGGCTCAGAAACACTAAATGTCAGAGAAGAAGAGAGGAAAATGAGGTGAGATAAGGACAAAGGGAGGTCTCAGCGAGCCACAGAGGTAAACTGGGCAGGGAATTCCTTAGGCAAACAAGTGAAGCACTGAATTGCTTAATGTGAAATTGAGGTTGGAGTTACTGAAAGGAGTCTCGGAAGCAAGGCAGAAAATCACTAGGAGAAATTAATCCTCCACCGCTTTCAACACTGAAAATTATACTGACCTACACAAATCGAAAGGACCATAGAAGCCAGAAGGACTGCTCTGGGGCCCGAGGGTTCCTGAAGCGGGCTGCTGTCTGGGCAGGCAGAGGAGACCTGCAACTGGGGTGGGGTGGCAGTTGGTCTACGACGCTCTGGAGGAAATAATAATATCACAGAACTGTGTGTAGTCGAGAGAGGGGAGGTTCCTATACACAATTGTGAAGCGAAGGTCAGTACTAATAGGGGCCTGACACCCCTTTGGGTTTCACCCAAATATGATGAGCTTAGCTCCTGGCAAGGAGAGCTGTTTGGTTTGGCCCTGGGAGTTGCCCTACAGAGCCCTGTGGGTAGAGAAAAGGCTCGCACTGTGCAGTCTGGGGGGCAGCCTGACCATGACAGAGGGCACCATAAACCCAGCAGCTAGACAGGATAGGATAACAGTGTCTCCACATGAGTCAGAGCCCAAGGCTGACCTGTGCCCACCAATGCATCCGACTTCAGGATTTTAAACTGTAGCTTTTCCCTTGGTTGTCTAGGAAGTACCCCCACCACAGGGAACTGTCTGATAAGCCTTTTTTCTCTTCAAGAGCTTGGGGAGGAGTAGGGTGGGGGCTGATTGGGGTCCTGGCTGTATTCCTGGACATGGTGATGTTGGCAAGAGGATAGGATGAGTGAGGTGTCACGGGTGCAAAATGTAAGGAGGCACTTTCTTTCAGCATCATTGAGAAAGCGAATGGTTGGCACCTCTTTGCATTTTGAGCCCAAAGCACCTTATTCACTCAACCTTAGCGCTAGCTCTGGTTGGAGGGAAGAAGCTCCACATTTGGTAGTAACCAATGCAGTCTGGAGCCCATGTTTCTGTCTGGTGTCTAGAGAAGCTGTGGTCAAATGTGGAATGCATCAGGGTGGGAGGAGGTGTTTTGTTTTCTGCAGCTTCCAGGATCCTAGGAAGCTGTGGACACCACTAAAGAGGACCCACTGCTATGGATGCTGATTGCCTGTACATCTGTGCCTTCTCTGGGCAGAGAGAGGTGAGAAATAAGTTTTAACCAGTGTGAGCTGAAAGGAATCAAAAAAGAACATCGACTTTCTTTTAAAAATAACTTCTTTATTCTTTTCTAATTAGAAAAATAAATGCATATTCATTTTAGATAGAATTAGAAAATAAAAAGCACCTGTAATTCCAACTTCCAAAGTTATCCTCTACTTCCATGTTGGTCAATTCATCTAGATTTTCATCTTTTATCATATGCTCCTAGTAATGACAATGACAAAGATGAGAATGATGACCATTAGAACAAACGTGTGTTGAGTGCTTATTTCTCCATCTCAAATCCCTGGGCTGATTGCTTTACATGAATTTAACATGATCTAACTTATTGGTCATAACAATTGCATGAAGCCAGCAATATTATCCCTATTTGCAGGTGAACACGGAGGCTTAGAGATGTAAAGTAATGTGTCAAGGTGACACAACAGAGAAGGGGCAGAGCTGGGATTCAAACCCAGGTCTACTCGACCCCATGGTTTGAGTGCAAGAAGAGGGATCAGAAAGGGTTTCTCTCCTCTGCTTTTTCCTGCTCCCCCTCTGATGCCTTCTCTGTCCATTTACAGAGGAAGCACAGAGTGAAGATAAAACAGCAGATCCTGTTTGGGAAGGTGTTTTACCTCTCAGGAGTGAAATGAGACTGCTCCAAACAAGAAGTGAGTGCTGGCCCCTCCTGTCCCTCTTGTCCACCACATTCTAGGTTCTGCACAGAGTTTCTTGAGCTTACACCATATCATTTACTAGTTTGATGTGAGAACTTCTTATTTCCTTTTTGTATTGCATTTTGATTTTCTAGATTGCTTTGACTCTGGCGCTGCATGATGTTAAGAACAGTGGAAAAGACAGGGGTTCATTGGAAGAGATTGTGTCCCCTCAGATCCAACATCTGCTTATATCGGACTTCCCCCACGGGTGTCTGAAGTCAGACACAGTGGATTCGACTCCACTGTCATAAAAAGAAACTGCTCTGTGTCCATACATGTCCTAGAATGATACAAAACAGCAGATGTATGCAGATTAAAGATGGCTACAAGTTTTTGACATTACTCCTTTGGAGGGAAGGGGGTTTATTTTTCCTGCACTTGAATCTTGGGCCTATGACTACTTTGAACAGTAAAATATGGCCCAAGTGGTACTATGCCAGTTCTGGGCCTAGGTTTTATGAGAACTGGCAGCTTCCATCTTGGTCTCTCAGAGGATTCTCTCTTGTAGTTGTGAGTTATATAAGGGTGTTTTGAGTACCTTGAAACTACCATGCTATGAGGAAGTCCAAGCTAGCAACATGGAGAAACTCTGTGAGAAAGGAGGAAGGGGAGAGAGTGGAGGGGAATGGAAGGAGAGAGAGACTAGATAACCTCTCAGACATTCCTGCCCCCAGTCATCCCAGATGTGGAGTAGAAGTGAGCTGTCCTTCTGTGTCCTGTCTGAATTCTGATCAATAGAAACGAAATAAAATCACAAGTTATTTTAAGCTACCAAGTTGTTGTTTGTTTGTTATTCAGCAAGAGATAACTGTAATAGAACAATTGGTAAAATTTCACAAAACCACTGAAGATATTTTGATCCAGACAAGGCCAGGAAATAAAAAGGGGTACTGCCTTAGTTTCCTAGGGCTGCCATAACAAAGGAGCAAAAACTACATGGCCTAAAACAAAAGAATTTTTTGTTTCACAGTTCTGGAGGCCCGAAGTCCAAAATCATGGTGTCAGTAGTTCCCTGACCCCTCTGAGAATCTGGGTAGAATCCTCTGTTGTCTCGTCCTAGCTTCTGGGGTGGCCATCAATCCTTGGCTTTCCTTGGTTTGTAGCTGCATCACACCAACATCTTCTGTTATCACATGGCATTCATCTTGTGGGTTCCCTCTCTTCTCTTCATATGAAGACACCAGTTGTATTAAATTAAGGGCTCACTCCACACCAGTATGAACTCATCTCAACTTAACTAATTATATCCGCAATGACTCTACTTCCATGTAAAGTCACATTCTGAGATGCCAAAGGTCAGGACTTTAATATCTTTTGGAAGGGACACAATTAACCCACGACAGGTACTTTGGACAAGTGAGAGGTCGGCTGGCAGCCAAATGGTTGTTCTCTTGGAGAACACTTTTCCCTTTAGCAGAGTTAAATAACTTGTTTTCTATTCTAGTTTTAACTTTTACTCTAGCTTGTAATTCAAGAAGCGAAAGCATTCAACATTCTAATGAGACATTTATTTACAACTTTAATTGGAAATGTTTCATGGATAGCCTTTAGGCATATTTATATGGGTAAGGCAAGAGAAAAGCAGCCCATGTTGTTGTCTGTAACAGCAATAGATCTTATAAAAAACTGAGCAACCTGATGAGAATATGGGCACTTCCCCAATTTTCTCTGTGTCTGTCTGTCTGTCTGTCTCTCTCTCATACACACACACACACACACACACACACTGTCACAAAGCTCAGAGAGTTCTATAAGAGGTATACCTTTTGACCTGGTAGTAACTGCATGGCAGTCTAGGCATGAGGCCAGGCAGATACTGGAGAAGTCTGGAGCAACAGCCAGGCGAACACCATTCATTCAGTTACTCACGTGCTCATTCAACATGCCTGGATCAAGCCGTAGCAGGAGTACAGTGTCTGTTGATTGAGTACTACTCTGTGAACCAGGAACCATCAGACAATAACTCCAGTCATCATTAGTAAGGGGTTTTCAGCAGCCAACAATGTTCAAGGAGGTGTAAGGTAAAGTTGAGGATGATTTAGTTTAGAGGATCAACCAGAACAGTGAGTGTGAGCCTTGGAGATGATGGTGGGTGGGTAGAAAGTGGGGATGGTGGAAACAGACAGATTTATTGTCACAATTGACAGTTTGGTTTAGATGATGAAATGAATCTGTGCTGACTCCACATTTTAGATGGTCTTATCTAATGGTTAATTACTGCTTAACCTTTGGTGCCTAATCACTTGAGTTTGAGCCCCAGCTTAGTCCTTCACCTTTTCTATTACTTTGCTAGGGCTGTCATAACAAAACATCACAGACTGGGTGGCTTAAACAACAGAAATCTATTTTCTCACAGTTCTGGAGGCTGAAAATCCAAGATGAAGGTGTTGGCAGGTTGGCTTTCTCCTGGCAGACGGCCACCTTCTCGCTGTGTCCTCATGTGGTCTTCCTTCTGTATGCACAAAGCCTTAGTGCCTCTTTTTGTATACAAATCTTGTCTTACATGTACATCAGTCAGGTTGCATTAAGACCCACCCAATAGCCTCATCTTAACCTAACCACATCTTTAAAAGCCCAATCCCCAAATACAGTCACATTCTGAAGTATTGGGCCTTAAGGCTTCAACATATGAATTTTTTGGGAGGAGGGGTGGCAAAGTTCAGCCCGTAACACCTGCTGTCCAATATTGGAAGACTACTTTCTCTCTCCAAGACTTAGCTTCTGCACAACTTGAAAGATATTGATAACTAACATGTATCAAATGCTTTCTATGTTTTAAATACATTCATTATCTCACTTAATTCTCACAATAGCCATATAGAGTGGGTATTATTATAATACCAAATAAAAATACAGGATGCCCAGTTAAATTTGAATATCAGATAAACAATGAATGCTTTTTTTTAGTGTATGTCCCATGCAATATTTTAGATGTACTAAAAATTTTCATTGTTTATTTAAAATTCAAATTTAGTCAAGTGTCCTGTAATTTACCTGACAACCTTATCGCTTGAAACCAGAATAGTACGAAGGGTCGGGCATGCTGACGCATTTATTGGAAGCCATGGGAGAAGCCCGATTGTTTTTTCTCTCCTCTTATGTGGAGGTTTTCTTTTCTACAGTGGCTCTAAGCTGAGGTCTCCTGGGGAAGCAGCCTGGACCAGAGTAGTTCTCAAATTTAGGAGGAATTTGCTTTCTCCTTCTCTCTTTAGTTTCTACTCCTCTGTCACAGGCTGGTGTTGGCTTGAATAAGCTTTTCCTTGCATTTCAGTGATAAGACCAGAGACTTACATACGAGCTTGCGGGGAAATGCCCAAGGGCCTACTTTGGTTCAATGCTACTGAGACCTAACTAGCACAGGGGAAAAAAAAGAAAAAAGAAACTCCATATGACCTAGCTTTCTTCATCTAAGTCCTTCACTCTGTTTTGAACTCAGTCTTCAGCCAAGAGTAAAGTGCTATTTGCTTTACTTTGCTTTTCTTCATCTGGAGGCTTAGCTCTCCCTTGGGGACTTCGAGTGGAGGTTTAAGAAAAATTATTCAAAAGTTGGAAACAAGCAAAAGGATTACTGCATGACCTTTCAATGTCATCTAAGGCCATGTTATTCAAAGTGTGATTTACTGACTAGCAGGGTCATCAGGGAACTTGTTAAAATGCAAATTCTCAGATTCAGTTTAAGACTTACTGAATTAGAATTTCTGGGGGCAGGGCCCAGAAATCTGTATTTTCATACAGTATGAGCAGCACTGATCTCTTGCCTAAGGGTCCTCTCACACTCTAGTGATTGCAACATAGTTTGTACCATTAACTTGAGCTCAGACCTTTTTCAATACTAGTAAGATGGTGGTGACCTTATTTTCTGTACAGTAGAGAAGACAACTCTGAAAATTATGATTTTATTGCTCTCCTGGTTATTAACCAGTTTTGTATTTGAATTTGCAATCTGACCTCAGCACTCTTTTCTTCCAGCACTGACTTTGGAAGTCCTATTTTCTCATATTCTCTTTTGATCCAGCATTGTCATCCTCCTGGTTCTCTAATTGATAAATTGAATAAAACTTTGACATGTGCTTACTTACCTATCTATATGAAAATTAGGTTTTTTAACATTTTGTGAATTATACTTTGACAGAAGGATAATTGAGGGAGGACAGGACTCATCTCTTCTTCAGACTCCTGGCCAAATACTGTCATAACACTCTCCATCTCAATCAGGGCCTATTTGTTACAAACAACAGAAGCCAACTCAAATTAGCACAAATAAAAAGGAATTTATTGGAAGCCTATGGGCATCTCATGGGACTCATTTGCAAGACGAATAGCTAGGGTTTCCAGGGAGTGGAAAGCTGTCAGGTAGTCTCTTATATTTTCTCTCTCTAAATGCTCTTTGTCCTCTCATATTTTCTAGATATGAGGACTACCCTGATTTCTTGATAGACTAGTTTTCCTGTTTACCTATTAGCGTGAATGTGGCTTAAAATAGATGTGAATGATCTTCCAGCCCTAGAATCTGATTTGTCCCTGACAAACCAATAAACCAGCTGTATTGGGGTCACATGCCTATCCGGCTTGGGCAGGGGTAAGGATCACACACCATCAGCGTGCCCTTTCGCCAGAAGCTGAGGTGAGAGTAGATATTCTAAGAAGCACCAGTGGGCAGGGGTCGCAAATTTACCTCTGATACTCTACCCTTCAATTGGACTGTGTTAGAGATTAAGGACAGAAAGATGATGAAAGAGGTGTTCTTCTCAGGTTTTCTGCCTTGGACATGAGAACTGTCTTGGAACCAGTTTGGCTCAACCCATCCCTGAGGCCAAACAAATAGGAAAGCCAGGCTTCAGAAATGGGCAGGGTGAAAGCTAAAGAAAGAGAGGCTGATTTTCAATTAAAACTATGAAATGTTATCTAATAAAAACCTTATTTTTAGAGGCTATACACTTAGTTAATTGATCTTTGAGAAAATTCTGTCAGATTTTCAGCTAAACATTTAAATTAGAATAGCATTAGCTATTACAACAACTAAATCCCTAAATTTCAATGTCATAGCACAACAATTTATTCTCCACCCACACCAGGATAACTATAAAGCAGGTATTCCTGGTCAGTGGGTAGAAATCCTTCAGTTTGTTTAGGTCTTTAAACATTCTTTTTTTGTCAGTAATGCTTTGAACAGTCTTTGTTAAATCTGTAGATACTAGATGACTTTGAGACTATTTTGAGAGATATCTTTTTAAAAATTCCATTTTATAATAATTCATTGCCAGTATTGGGAAACACAATTTTTAAAGCATTGACCTTGATGTGTTTATCTAGATATATTCAGTCATTCATCTTAATAATTTATAGGTATATGCTTTTATACTTTCTGTATATACAATGATATTGTCAAAATACTTTTATTTCTTTTTTTTTTCTAATTTTTATAGCTTTTCTTTTTCTTTTCTTACTGCACTGGCTAGGTACTCCAGTAATGTTTCATGGATTGGATGTCAGCAGGTGTCCTTGCTAATTCCTGGTCTTGGGGAGAAGATTTCACTGTTTTACCATTATTACATCTGTCAGGGTCAGTTAGGATACAGAAAACATATCAGTTATTTTAAGAGAGAGGATTTAATGTAAAGAATTGGTACATTTTGGGGAAGAGAAAAGGCAAAGAGGAGACACTAGGTGTCACAGAGATTGTAACCACAAGAGGAAGCTACTACCCTGGTGCTGGGAAAAGAAATGGAAGAGATTCATATTAGTAAAACTTAAAAGCTTAGGTGAGGATCTCCATGGATTTTGGTTTCAGACCCCTGGGGTCAAGACATTGCTTGAGAATCTTGAATAGGGTGCCTTGGAGCTGGTTTTCAGACCTGTGAGGAGGGTGCAATTCCAGGGCTGGTATTGTTATTTCTGAGGAGGCTTGGCGAGACAGATTCCAAAAGTAGGAAAATAGGCAATCTGGAAACAAGGGCTCCTATTGGAAACTGTCACTGTCAGGGTGAAGAACTTCAGATGCATTAACACAAATAGAAACAGGAGGAAAGGAAGTAGAAAGTCTCTTCTTCCTCGAGCCTTGCAGCCTCTCTTGTGGCCCCTGTTGGTAGAGTCTAACAGGAAGCTTGCTGGCAAAGCAAAACGACTATGGGTGGGTTTGAAGCTTCATAATTATCAAATCTCTTAATAATCTACAAGCAATGATGGTGCTTGCTGTAGGCTTTTTGTATATATATGTATCGGATAAATTCACTTTATAGGAAACTCCCATCTATGTCTAGTTATTGAGTTTTTGTAATGAATGAGTGTTGATTTTTATTCAATAATTTTTCTGTCTATTGAGATGAACAAATAATTTTCTCCTTTATTCTGTCATGTAGTGAATTACAAGGATTTATTTGGAATATTAAATCAACCTTCCAATCCTGAAATAACTTACTTGATTATGTTGTATTATACATTTCACCTATTGCCAGATTGGATTTGCTAATATTGTCTTTACAACATAAGAGTGATTTTGATTCTAATTGTTTTCTGTCAGTTTTGGTATCAAGATTATTCTGGCCTCATAACACAGGTTATGTACAATATTTTTTTATTATCCAGAAGAATATTTATCAAATTAATTTTATTTGTTAAATGTTTGGAAATATTTATTGGTGAAGCTATCGGGGCCTAGTGAGTGAGTGCGTGTGTCTAATTTGTTTCTTTTTTTTTTTTCCTTCAATATTGTAAGGAGTTTATAGTGTTTATGAAGTTATATTCAATGAATGAACTTTTGTCTGTAAATTTTTTCTCTTGTATGTTTATTTTCTATTTCATTCATTTCTGCTCTTTGTGACTAAAGAATTCTTAAGATTGATATTTAGATCATTAAATTTCAGCCTTTCATCTTTTTCAAAACATGCATTCAAGATTATATATTTCTCTGTAAACACAGCTTTGGCTGAATCTCACATTTTGATATGTTGTATTTTTATTATTAATCAGTTAAAAGTTATGTTCCAATTTCGATGTTTATTTCTCCCATGGGCTATTTAAAAACATTTTAAAATTTATAAATTTATAGAGATATTCTAATTATATTTTTATTGATTTTTAGCTTGCTTCTGCTACAGTCAGAAAATATAGTCTGTATAATCTCAATTCTTCAAAAGTTACTGAGACTTGCCTTTCACCCTAATTTACATCAATTTGGGTAAATGTTCTATATGCATTTGAAAAATAAGTATACTCTGCAGTTTTGGGGTGAAGTGTTCTATATGTAACATTTAGGTCAGATTAGTTAACTGTGTTGTTCAAATCATTCATATCTTTTCTGATTCGTTGTCTGTTCTATGAATTACTAGAAGAGGTATATTAAAATATCCCACTGTGATTGTAAATTTTTCTATTTATTCTTTAGGTTTTAAAATTTTACCTGCCTTATTTTGAGTCTATGTTATTAGATGCATACAAATTTAGAAATTTTATATCTTTTTAGTGGATTCACATTTTTATTATCATAAAACGTCTCTATTTATCTCTCGTAGTCCTTTTGCATTACAATTTGACATTGCTTGACCTAAGTAAAGCTACACCTGTTTCATTTATTTGTTTATTTATAGTTTAGTGTTTGCATGGTATAGCTCCTTCAGTGCCTTTACTTTCAAATTTGTTCCTCCACATAATTTGTATCTCTTGTCATTAGCATGTAGTTGTTTTCTTTACAATACAGTCTGAC
>NW_011888996.1:2207726-2211127 GCF_000151845.1 Pteropus vampyrus | reverse complement strand
TCTCTATTTATCTCTCGTAGTCCTTTTGCATTACAATTTGACATTGCTTGACCTAAGTAAAGCTACACCTGTTTCATTTATTTGTTTATTTATAGTTTAGTGTTTGCATGGTATAGCTCCTTCAGTGCCTTTACTTTCAAATTTGTTCCTCCACATAATTTGTATCTCTTGTCATTAGCATGTAGTTGTTTTCTTTACAATACAGTCTGACAAGCTTTTAAAAAATATTTCCTACATTCACAATTAATCTAATTATCAATATATTTGTATTATTTGTCCTATATAATTTACAATTTGTTTTCTATTTGTCTCTTATGTCCTTTATTCCCTTTTTAATTCCTTTCTTATTTATCTATGGCCTAACCGGGTATATTTTTAAATTATTTTATTCTCCATTAGCTTATTAGTTTGTTCACCATTCTATTAACAATTACCCTATAGACGACAACATGTTGTCTTGATGTTTTAGAGCATATTCTAAATGAGCGCTTTTATTACTTTTCAGATAATGAAAGCAATGTACTACACATTAATTGTTTTTAACTCTCCTTACTTTTCCTATTTTTGTCATGCATTTTAATTATACAGTTTTTAAAACTGAACAAAGCATTATTATTATTGTTTTCTGAATTTTTATTTAGATTTGTCTATATAATTACTTTTCATTTATATTCAATCTTTTCTGTGTTTGCATGTTCCATCCAGCTAATTTTCCTATGCCTTAAGAATTTTTTTTAGTGTTTCTTTTAGAGTGGTCTGCTAGCAACAATCTCTCTCTCTCTCTCTTTCTCTCTCTCTCTCTCTCTCTCTTTCTCTCTCCACCTGGAAATATTTATATCTTGCTTTGATTTTTCAAGGATATTTTCATTGGATGTTGGCAGCTATTTTCACTTGGCATTTTATTTATTTTATTTTTATTTTTTAATTTTTTAAAATTAATTTTTATTACGTTCCCCCCCCCCCACACACACACACACAAGTAAAAAGGCTTTTTATTCGTTTTGGGGAGGCCACCAGTCAGGTCAGTGTTCCTATGAAAATTTACACACTTTAGTAAACACTAAGTCCCACGTATAAAGCAGTTATATCTGAGAAGACCCTCTTAAGTCACAGAAGTAAATGTCAGTGTCCACGAACAAGGCTGTCCAGCGTGACCCCAATCAGCATGCCAACCCTGAACCAGCAGTCCCCACACCCGCGCCCCAGGCACATGGGGATGGGCCTTGTCACCACAGGTAGGGACAGGCACTGTCACACATAGGGGCGGACACTGTCAATAATATACATATTGCATTGTGTGTTCACTGCCCATAGTTGGATTTCTTTCTGTTACCACATATTTAAGCCTTTTTACCCCATCTACTTCCCCCCTTACCCCATCCTCCACAACCTCTGGTAACCGCTATCCTGTTGTCCATGTCCACGAGTCTCTGCTTGTTTGTCCTGTTTGTTTGCCGCTTTTAGGTTTATATCCCACATATAAGTGATATTGTGTGGTTTTCAACTTTTTCTGTCTGGCTTATTTCACTTAGCATGATTATCTCAAGGTCCATCCATGTTGTCGCAAGTGGAATATTTCATCTCTTTTTATGGCTAAGTAATATTCCATTGTATGTACCACAGCTTCTTTAGCCAATCATCTTTAGTGAGTCTAGCCAGGAGTTTGTCAATTTTATTAATGTTCTCAAAGAACTAGGTCTTTGTTGCATTTATTTTTTCTATTTTTTTTTATTTTTAATTTCATTTAATTCTGCTCTAATTTTGATTATTTCTTTTCTTCTGCTGATTTTAAGCCTCGTTCATTCTTCCTTTTCTAGTTTTTTAAGATGAAGCATTATGTTGTTTATTTGGGCTCATTCTTATTTTTTGAGATAGGCCTGTAATGACATGAACTTTCCTCTTATGATCACTTTTGCCGTGTCCCAAAAGTTTTGATATGTTGGACTATCATTATCATTCATTTCTATGTATCTCTTGATCTCTCTTTTTATTTCTTCTCTGACCCAGTTATTCTTCAGTAGCATGTTGTTTAATCTCCATGTATTTGTGATTCTTCCTGATTTCTTTCTGCAGTTGATCTCTAGTTTCAAAGCATTATGATCAGAGAATATGGGTGGTATGTTTTCAACCCTTTTATATTTGTTGAGGCTGTCTCTGTGTCCCAATATGTGGTCGATTCTTGGGAATGTTCCAGGTGCACTAGAGAAGAATGTATAAGCAGCAGTTTGGGGATGGAAGGCTCTGTAAATGTCAATTATGACCAGTTGGACTAATGTGTAATTTAAGGATGGTATTTCCTTATCGATTTTCTGTTTGGATGATCTGTCCATATCTGATAGTGGAGTATTAGGTCCCCTACTATGATAGTGTTTTGGTCTGTTTCTCTCTTTAGTTCTGTTAGTAATTGCTTTACATATTTTGGGGCTCCCTGATTAGGAGCATAAATATTAATAAGTGTTATGTCTTCTTGGTGCAAGATTTCCATTATCATTATGGAGTGTCCCTCAGTATCTTTCTTTACCTTTTTTATTTCGAAGTCTATTTCATCTGTTATTAGTACTGCTACTCTCGCTTTTCTCTGAATGCCATTTGCTTGAAATATCATTTTCCACCCTTTCACTCTAAGTCTATATTTGTCTTTGGAGCTGAGATGTGTCTCCTGAGGCAGCATATGGTTCCGTTTTGTTTTTTGGTCCATTCTGCAACTCTGTGCCTTTTTATTGATGAGTTCAATCCATTACATTTAGGATGATTATTGAAATATGAGGTCTTCTTATAGCCATTTTACCTTTTCCTTTCTGGTAGCTCGGTGTTTCCAGTGCTTCCTTGTCCTTGTGCTTCTGTTTTCTTTATTTTGGTTGGCTTTTGTGGGTTTTCTTCTGGTCCTTCTTGTTTTATGTTATATACAACGCTTCTGAATCTTTGGCATGTGGTTACCATTATGAATATGTAAAGGATAGTTTTATATATATACAGTAGTCCATTTTCTTCTGTGTGTGCTTTATCTCCATTTCTCTTTGCGAATTTGGATCTTTGAATCCCCCCCTTTCAATCATTGTTATCTCAGTTTGTCCTGATGTATGCTGAACATTCATTACTATCTTATTGTAACAACTTTCTTCTTATTATTTAAGTTTATAATGCCCTGTTCTTAGTAAGGGTTGCACTCCTCTGCTTCTATTTACCTGATAGTCACTTTACTCCTAATTATGTATTTTTTTTGTTATGTTGTTTTAGGTAAACTGACCCCTTTCAGTATTTCCTGCAGTGCAGGCTTCATAGTGGAGAATTCCCTCAATTTTTGTATATCTGAAAAAGTCTTAATTTCTCTTTCATATCTAAAGGAGAGCTTAGCTGGATACACTATTCTAGGCTGGTAGTTCCTTTCACTTAATAGTTTA